>NC_133656.1:96887914-97136463 GCF_009905375.1 Apium graveolens
TAGTGGGGTTGGAAAAGTCTTATTTGCCCTTTGAGAGAATAGAAAGAGAGTTTGCATGCAAGGTGATTCATGTAATTTGATAATTATAACAAATAAAATTTGTAAAGATTTATTTTTATAAAATAAAATACAAGTTCAAAAATTATAAAATTTATACCATAAATAACTTGTATTTTTAGAGACCTTTATAAAATCATTTTCAAAATTTGTGATCAAAATGCCTTTTAAAAGAAAGATTTTTCCAAAGCTTAGAATATTCCTTATAAATAAAAAATAAAGAAATTAAATAAACTCTGCTTTGAAAAATCATATAGTACCCAAAGCAAATTTATAATGCAGAAATTTTCACTCACACCAAACGTACAATCATTGAATATATTTTCATTTGACTTATATTATACCAAATTCACAATAATATTACATAAAATGCCGGTCGTAACATCCTCCCCCTTAAGGGATTCTGTCCCCAGAATCTAAGAGAACAGATGAGGATACCGGGAACGCATATCAGACTCTAACCTCCCAAGTCGACTCTTCGACCTTAGGGTTCTTCCAAAGTACTTTTACTAACTTTACTGACTTATTCTAAGACTTCTTTACTTGCCAGTCGAGTATTTTAACCCGTTGCTCCACAATGACAGGTCTGCCTGAATTTCTACGGGTTCAGTATTCTATCACATGGCTAGTGTCAGGATTAGTATTTCTTAAGTAACGACACATGGAACACGTTATGCACATGCCGATACTGAGGTGGTAAGGCAACTCGTAGGCCACCTTTCCCTACTTGACTCAAAATCTCAAAAGGACCTATGTATCTAGGTGCTAACTTTCCTTTCTTGCCATATCTCATCAACCCTTTCCTAGGTGACACCTTTAGTAACACAGCTTCGCCAATTTGGAATTGAACATCCTTACGCGCTGGATCCGCATACTTCCTCTGTCTATCTTGAGCAGCAAGCAACCTTTTTTGAATTAACTTGACTGAGTCATGCAACTGTTGTACCAATTCTGAGCCGAGAATTCTTCCTTCTCCTACTTCATCCCAACTTGTTGGTGATCTACATTTTCGCCCCTACAAAGCTTCATATGGTGGCATGCCAATACTGGAATGATAGCTGTTGTTATATGAGAATTCAATCAATGGCAGGTGGTCGTCCCAACTTCCTGCAAAATCGATTGCACAACTGCGCAACATGTCTTCGATTGTTTGAATCGTCCTTTCGCTCTGACCATCAGTCTGCGGGTGATACGCCGTGCTCATATTCAACTTCGTGCCAAGACATTCCTGGAATTGCTTCCAGAATCTCGAGTTAAATCGGGGATCTCTGTCTGAAACTATTGATACGGGTACTCCATGCCTTAATACGATTTCGTGCACATACAGATGAACCAACTTGTCCAGTGACGACTTCTCATTTATTGGAAGGAAATGCGCCGACTTCGTAAGACGATCAATTATAACCCATATTGCGTCATGTCCGGATTTTGTTCGCGGTAGTCCTACTATAAAGTCCATAGCGATATTTTCCCATTTCCATTCTGGAATCTTCAGGGGCTGAATTAATCCGCTTGGTCGTTGATGTTCTGCCTTTACTTTCTGACAAGTATAGCACTTCGCAACCCATTCTGCCACGTCTCGCTTCATATTTGGCCACCAAAAGTTCTTCTTTAAGTCTTGATACATCTTGGTGCTTCCCGGGTGGATTGAAAATTTCGAATGGTGGGCTTCATGGAGGATCTTATTCTTTAATTCAGGTACATGAGGAATCCATATTCTGGATGAAAACCTTAGTATTCCTTGCTCATCCCTTTTAGTATTAATCTCTTCTCCAGATAACTGATTTTTCTCTTTTTCCATTACTTCCTCTTGACACTTCTTTATCTTTTCCATTAGTGTTGGCTGAAAGGTCATTGCACGACAAACTTCTTTGACTTTCCCATAAGCACAAAGTTCCAATTCTAATTTTCCGATTTCTTCAGATAACTCTTTTGATGTTATCATCATATTCAATCTCTCCTTCCGACTCAGCGCATCGGCCACTACGTTCGCCTTTCCAGGATGGTAATTTATCGAACAGTCATAGTCCTTGATCAATTCCAGCCATCTCCTCTGCCTCATATTGAGCTCTTTCTGAGTAAAAATGTACTTTAAACTCTTGTGATCCGTGTAGATTTCACACTTCTCTCCATAGAGATAGTGTCTCCAAATCTTGAGTGCGAACACTATGGCGGCTAGTTCCAAGTCATGCGTCGGATACTTTAACTCGTGCGGCTTCAACTGTCTTGACGCATATGCTATTACCTTACTGTGTTGCATCAACACACAACCCAAACCCTTATGTGAAGCGTCGCTGAATATTACAAAATTCCCTTGATCATCTGGAAGTACCAACACCGGAGCTGTTACCAACTTCTGTTTTAACTCTTGAAAGCTATTTTCACATTCTGCACTCCATTCAAACTTTTGATTCTTTCTGGTTAACTTGGTCAATGGCGTGGCGATCTTCGAGAAATCCTTGACGAATCTTCTATAGTATCCGGCCAATCCTAGAAAACTTCGCACTTCCGTAGAAGTCTTTGGCCTCTCCCAACTCATAACTGCCTCAATCTTCGCCGGATCCACTTTAACTCCCTCATTTCCAATAACATGCCCCAAAAATTGAACTTCCTTTAACCAAAACTCACATTTGGTAAACTTGGCATACAACTTCTCTTGTCGGAGTATCTCCAATGCTATCCAGAGGTGCTGCATATGTTCTTCTTCCGACTTAGAATAAATAAGGATGTCATCAATAAATACCACGACAAATTTATCCAAATACTTCTTAAATACTCGATTCATCAGATCCATAAATGCGGCCGGAGCGTTGGTCAATCCAAACGGCATTACTAGGAATTCATAATGCCCATATCTGGTCCTAAATGCGGTCTTGGGAATATCTTCTTCCTTGATCTTTAATTGATGGTATCCCGATCTCAAATCAATCTTCGAAAAGCATTTTGCTCCCTTTAACTGATCAAAAAGGTCATCTATCCTTGGTAGCGGGTAGCGGTTCTTGATCGTTACTTTATTCAACTCCCGGTAATCTATGCATAGACGCATACTCCCATCTTTCTTCTTCACAAAGAGAACAGGTGCTCCCCATGGCGACGTACTTGGTCGTATCACTCCCTTATCCAATAATTCTTGTAGCTGGCTCGCCAACTCTTTCATTTCTGCTGGTGCCATCCTATACGGAGCCTTTGAAACTGGTTCCGTGCCTGGAGCAAGGTTGATCTCGAACTCAATTTGTCGATCTGGTGGTAAGCCTGGTAGTTCGTCGGGAAACACATCGGGGAACTCATTAACTACAGGAATATCTTCCATGCTGGGGCTGCCTCTCTCTGAATCCACTACATATGCTAGGAACGACTCACAACCTTTTCTAAGTAACTTCTTAGCCTGAATAATTGTAAGAAATAGTTGCCCTTGCCTCTGCCCCTTAAATACTACCTTCTCTCCACTCTTCGTCTTTAAATACACTCTCTTGGTCTTACAATTTATCTGGGCGCTATTCTCTCCTAACCAATCCATTCCTAAAATTATATCAAACTCTCCCAGCTTGAAGAGTATCAAGTCGGCTGAGAACTTATATCCCGAAATATCAATCTCACATTTTGGACAAAATTGATTCACAGGAATCTTCTCTTGGTTCGCAATTACCACATTTACTACCTCACTCATAACCGTTTTATCACATTGGAGCTTATCAACAAAAGATTCTGATATGAAAGATCTTGTTGCTCCCGAATCAATCAATACTTTAGCTTTGACATTATTGAGTAAAAGTGTACCTGCTATCACCTCAGAATTCTGAACAGCATCTTTCATCTTTAGATCAAATGTCCTTGCTGTTGCTTGCGGGGTTGGTGCGGGTGGTGGAGGTAACGCCAATACCTCAGCTGGCACGCTTGCACTGGTACTTGCCACGTTCATCAGAGCTCTGACTGGTCCTGTTGCCTTACACTCCCTAGCCATGTGTCCAGTCTTCCCACACTTGTAACACATAACTCCTGGCTTCGGCATCTTGCACTCGTTTGCCAAATGTCCCTTCTGATTGCACCTATAACAGGTCATACTCAGCTTATTGCATACTCCGGGGTGCCTTCTTCCACAGTGCTTGCATTCTGGCCTCTGGAACCTGTTTTCTCCAACTTGCCCTTGGCTTGCCTGATTGTTCCCTTTTGATTCTTGCCTTTTGCCCAAATTTCCCTTCCTTCGAAAATTTCCGCCCTTCTGGAAACCAATCCTCTTTACATTCCGATCTTGCGAACTTCCAGCTTCAGACTTTTCTCCATAAAATGGAACCTTCCTCTTCTTGTTATCCCTCTCTTTCCTTGACTGCATCCCATTATTCTCAATCAGAGCAGCTTTCTGTACTACTCCCGCATAAGTTTCAAGCTCAAACATAGCCACCCTATCTCTGATCCAAGGCTCCAATCTTTGCTGAAATTTCTTTGCTTTTTCCTCCTCAGTGCTGGTATACTTTGTCACAACCCTCGACAAATCAGTGAACTTCTTCTCATACTCCAATACAGTCATGTTCCCTTGCTTCAACTCAAGAAATTTTAGCTCCATCTGATTCTGCATGTACTTAGGGTAATACTTGTCCAGAAATAACTTTTTAAATCTCTCCCAAGAAACCTGCTGAGTGACTTCCATAGCTTTTACTGATTCCCACCAATAGATGACTTCTCCCTTCAAGAAGTAAGTGGCATACGGCGTCTTCTGATCGTCTCCTAACTGTACCAACTCAAAAGCCCTTTCCATCTCCTTGATCCAGGTGTTTGCTATCACTGGATCAGTGGTATCATGAAATACAGGTGGATTCACATTCTAAAAAGCTTTGAAAGTGACAATTTGTCTAGGTGGTACTGGTGGTTCAGGTGGTTGGTGTGGCTCACGGTTATCTTGGTTTTCAATTCGTTGTTGAAGGGTTAGTTGTTGTTGAGCTATAGCATTGGTTTGCTGTTGCAAGGTTTCCAGTAGTCGAAGAATATTTGGGTCTGTGGTGAAGGTGGTTGTTGGGTTCTTCTTTTTGGGAGGCATGATCCTGAAATAAGAGTTGTGTCATAACAAATATGAATGATAAAATGATTCGAGGGTATCGCATGGCATTCTCATTTACATATGGGGTCAAGTTTCCAAATTAAGCAGATATGATGATAAAAACATAAAATAACAGTTGAGAGCAAATGGAACAATAGCACATAATTATTGAAATTTTTAAAGGTCACAGTACATAGGATTGGGACATAGTCTGATTCTAGGAATAACAGGCTTATTTAAAGGAAAGACGGAAACAACTGGGGATTCCATAGAGTCTGATAGTACAACAACATGAAAGGTAAATGGAAAGAACTAAGGCTCCACTCCATCTGAACGGGGCTTGGTAGTCTTTTCCTCTCGAAGCGTCTTCACAATGCTCTGGAGCTCATCCGCCACCATCTGAATGACATACTGGCTGGTACGGTCCCGGTGTGCTGGCATCTTCTCAAGCTTAGTGTTGACGTACTGAACCAAGGTCTCAAGTCTCGCAATCATCTGCTCCTTGGGCTTCCCTTCGTAGTTTCGGCTGTCCGGATACACGTTCTTCAGTCAGTCTATCAGTCGGTCGTACTTGCCCTGAAGCATGTCGAACTCGCGCCTCAACTCAGCATACACGGAGAAAGCAATAGTATCGTCCGACCCAGAGGATGACGAGGAATGCGCCCTTTGCTGACAACCAATAAGAGGAGTATTAATAATAATTTACTTAACCTACTCTCTCGCATAATATCTATAACCTACACACAAATCCTATAACCTATTTGGGCTGTCCAGGGACTCTAAACCGTAGCTCTGATACCAAAACCTGTCACACCCCCAACTTAAATAGCGAAATAAATATAGCTATTACATCTTTTTAATGAAGAATACACAACCAAAATCCAAGATCTTACAGTTTAGGGTTTGGAACAGCCCAACACTACCAACTATTACATCTGATTACAAATACCGAGTCCTCACACAACTATTATTACTTATTCTACCTGAGCTCGAACATAAGCATCAGCATCACAGGCCTTACGGGCAGTCTGCTTGAATCTAACCATAGCTGCTAGCTGTAATATAAGGGTAAAGCAAGAAGTGAGCCAAAAGCTCAACAAGTGCTAATAGTACAACGCAAAACATAAATCGAGATATACCTTTAGGAATGACAATGGAAAGACATAATCAATGATAACGAGAGATAAAACTTATGTGAGTTGGCATCATTTTGCTTGCATCAAAACAAATTTTAAAAATCATTCTTAATCAAAATCATTTTATGACGCTACGGATTACAGCCGGTGATCAGCCGCGAAGTAATCCCGAACCTCGCTGGGTTCTAAAATATTATTGGGAATCCCTAGGCAACTTTTAAGCCTAATATAAGTGTGGAAAGGACTCGCGTCTCAGTCCAGATCCACCATTCAAAGAAAACATTTATCCCCCTTTGGGACTGAAAAATCCACATTTTAATCATTTTAAAAACTGATGCCGATTTATGACAAAATCTCTTTCGACTGTAATCATTTTTATCAAGGGATTATAGATCAACTTGAAACACTGGAAATATGACACTAAATCTCAGGGCCATGATCCACTAGACTTTACTATATTAGGGTAATTGAGAGGTTTCCATAAACAAGAACTTTGACAAGGAAATTGAGCAAGGCTATTGGATAATATGAAAGAGTAATGCCAAACTAGGCTTAAAGCAATGGTTGTAGACAAGGTATAGGTATCAGAACATCAAGAAGATAAGCATCACTGGTTCCAATAGGATAGAGGTGCTAAAATATAAAGAAAGTGATCATCAGCTCAAGATATAACAGGGTATCAAGCTTTTAGGGTAAGGATAGGGTTATCAAACAATCATGAATGAATTTAAGAAATGATTGGCTTTTAGGTATAAAGATAAAGTTTCTATCGAGGTTATTTCAAGAGTTGAATCAAAGCATCAGGGTGCAATATCAAGATTTCTCAGGGATCAATAGCATGATAATCAAAAGGATCAATAAGGTAGTATAACAAATCTCTATTTTATCATGGCATTAAACTATCATGAAAGACTTTTGAACTACTTGCAATACGTACTCGAGGGTTCATGGCATCTCTATGTAACTCAAAGATAAACAAAAGATACGCTTGATTTAAATATATCAAAATGACTCAGGATAATTGCATCGATATATATATGAACTGTTTACAGTAAATACGAAGGTCAAGTTGAATCACTTGCCTTGAGATAGACTGGTCTGGTCTGACTGGTAGGAGCAACAACTGGAGCTTCACTCGACTTTTATGGCAAGTTTTCCCTCGTCTCGAGATCCTACATAAATAATAATAATCCTCATTATAATATATTCTTACCATCTTAACCTATTTACAACCCGAAATTAAACATGGATGGCACTTAGGCCTATACGCACTTAATTCATATCCACCATTATATTTTCAAATGTACACACGTAGCCACATAATCACATATCGTATATTAATACCAAATAACATCATATACACCATAATGCCACACTAGGCTTGGATGATCTCGACTCACCACTTAAGTCACTTGGTCGCTAACTAAACAAAGTCTTCAAATTTGGGCTTCCTAACTCAATGTGCCTTTCCTAAATTATCCAAAACCTATTGACCCTCACTTGTGCCTTTTTCTCTACTGACCTTATACTATCTTACAACTATGGTGGTTGACCTAATACTCACTTCTAAGTGTTCTAAAACTATGTGATAAGTGAAAGTGCTCACTGGTGTAAATTTCAGAATGGTAACTAAGGTTTCTTGAGTGCATTAGACACTCTTAAACTACAAGTTTTTCTTCAAAATTTTTACACAAGACTCTCCTGACCTAAGGGCATCTCACAAGCTTGATGTGGCTCAAAGGCCTGGCTTGGGCCTTCTTGGGCCTAAGCTAAAAGTCCAAGGTTCCCCTGTTTTTCTGGGCAGAAAATGCCCTGACTTGAATTAACTTGTGACACATGGTTCTAGCTCATATCCTATGAACTATGGTTGGAAAAACTTCTCTGACATACCCTCTAACTAAGGCCCAATTGGGCCTAATGAGGGCCTACCCATGACATGGCCAAATCTCCCTATTTCTAAGTTGCAACAAAACTGTCCCCTGCTGGACAGATTTTGTTATTCTACTTGTGCACCTAACCAAATGACATGCAAACCTCCAACCAACTCCTAAAACCTATTATATACTCCCCATACTAACTTCTGGTAGCTTGGGCCTCAAAGTGCACATCAATGACATGGTCAAAACTCACTCTAAACCTCAGGGTATTAAACTGATTTTTCTGCAGAAACTATAACTCTCATTTTTCCAAGGTTTTGACTTGACAACTCAACTAACAAAAACTCAATACTTAAACCAAGACTTATACATGGTAATCTACTGAACTAACTCCTTTATTCTCAAAATAACATTGGGTGAGATCATCCATGCCTAAAAACAACATCATGCAACTAAATATATAACATGCAACTCATGGAAAGCACATAACAAGATTTCGGCTAGGCATAAAGTTGTAAATGCTTGCAAAATTGACTTGCACCTAATACTTATCCTTAATAATTATGGAATATAACTCCTTTTAAGTATTAATAAGAAATTCATCATGGAAACAATCTATTTAAGCACATCTATTTCGAATTTTATAGATAACAACATGATTTCGAAAAGAATAGCATGCAAAAACATGGTTGATCATCATTTTAATGTCTTAAAACTAGCATGCATGGCTAAACATAAATTTATAATGAGATTTCAGTAGCATGCAAAGGATTTTAAAGCATGATATCTCCATAAAACACTTAGTTAGCACATATACATAATATATCTCATAGAGAGCTCTTGAATTCACAAGAATCAAGAGTTTCTCTTTGGAGATCACACAAAACTACACATGCAACCATGAAACTTCATCTTCCAAATCACAAAACTCTTGGGAAGTATATAAAATAAATGTAGGTGAAAGAATTACACTAGGGAAGATGAGAAATGGAATGAAAAATGGAAGGGAGTGGGGGAAATGGGGTTCGGCCGAGAGCAAAAGGGAGGGAGGGGAAGAGAGAAATTTTTGTGGTGTGTTGGAGTGTGAAATGATGAATGACTTCTCTCCACTTTGATTTGTTTGTTTTATGCTATTTGGTTGACAAGTAATGAGTGGAAGTGAGAACTTACAAAAATGTCTCTTGGCTAAAGTTAGGCCATTTTGCATGCAAGGCTAAGGTAGTAATTTGGTAATAATCAAATGAGTTAGTGGGGTTGGAAAAGTCATATTTGCCCTTTGAGAGAATAGAAAGAGAGTTTGCATGCAAGGTTATTCATGTAATTTGATAATTATAACAAATAAAATTTGTAAAGATTTATTTTTATAAAATAAAATACAAGTTCAAAAATTATAAAATTTATACCATAAAATAACTTGTATTTTTAGAGACTTTATAAAATCATTTTCAAAATTTGTGATCAAAATGCCTTTTAAAAGAAGATTTTTCCAAAGCTTAGAATATTCCTTATAAATCAAAAATAAAGAAATTAAATAAACTCTTGCTTTGAAAAATCATATACTACCCAAAGCAAATTTATAATGCAGAAATTTTCACTCACACAAACGTACAATCATTGAATATATTTTCATTTGACTTAATATTATACCAAATTCACAAATAATATTACATAAAATGCCGGTCGTAACATTGCTGATCACTTGGCAAAAGCTGATGAGATGCTAGTTAATGATGATTTCAAAACACAGCTGAGAGTTACTGTATTGAGTACTAGATATCTTCAAGGTCAACACTCAACAACTCATGCCGAGGTGCATAAAATTCAAGAAGCTTTACTCAAACAAGAAACAACTATGAAACTTGAAAAGAAAAGCTTTTCAAACCTACCTTTGACAAAGTTGCCTACATTGAGAAAACCCAAGAGAAGCAACAATCTCAAATTGATGAAATTTTGAAAAATCAAGCTTCTCAGCAATCTCAACTCGATGAAATCCAATCCTCAGTGGAATTTACCTGCTGATGCCAAAAAGGGGGGGAGAGTAATTAAGTCTAAATGCAAACCTGATAAGACACTAAAGAAAAAGGATGATGGTAATGACCTGGGAAACTCTAGAATAGGTGGAGGTCATGGTCAAGGTAGAGGTCTCTAATTAAGAATAGATGGAACTACAAGTCATAGAACAAGTTCTGATACTGGGAGAAGAATAACTTCTGATACCGGTAAAATGATAAGTTCTGATGAACTTTTGGATCTTGATGAAGAAATTTCAAGACAGTTATTTCTGAAAGAAAATCTAGGAATGGACTTTGAAAGTCTAATGGAAGAAGAAGCTAGACTTAAGTCAGAAAAAGTCAACTCCAAATCTGAAGCTTCTGTTGGTAAAAATAAACTTCCTACGGCTAAAGGCATTGTGATAAAAGAAAGGACAAATCCTGTGGCAACTAAGGCCAAATCACAATTATAGATAGATCCAAGGTCTAAGGGTAAAGAAAAAGTTGGTGAACCTATAAAGGTTTATGTGCCTCCTATGGATGAAGAAATTTCTGTTGAAGATGCTGATCTTACTCTGACTTCAAGGAAGATTTCTAAGACAACCTCTGACATGGCTCAAGTTGTTCAGAGTCAAGATATAGTTAGTTCTGATATAACAATGAAGCGAGCAACCTCTGACATAGCTCAAGTTGACTTGATATCAGAAGATAAATCAAAGGAAACCTCTGACATTGCTCATGTTAAATCCTCAAGGTTACTCTTACCAGGTTTCACTAAAGCCAAACAGACTCAACCTTTAAAGACTGCAACAAGTGGTTTTGAAGCAAGAGTGGTTACTGGAAAGGAAGCAAGAGATAAATCTGGTTTGGGTAGTGCTAATGAAAGAAGAGTGCAGAACACAACCAATGATCCAACTTCTTTAAGTGAACCAGGTGTTGGAGCAACTCCTGAAAGATTGAATCAACTAGAATATGTACAAATGGTCTACCATACCTTCTTGAAAGAACACATCTTGTTATATTTCATGACAGATGGTAGGGTTTACCATATAAGGGAAAATGCTATACCACTGAGGTATTTCGAAGAACTAGAACATGTTTTATTCTTACTTCAAGTGAATGACAGAATAACAGAAAGTGCTGCAAACTATTTGAAGACTCAAATTCAGAGACAGAAAAGGCTTTATTCTGTAAAGTTTGACAGCACATACTATCCAAAGTACAGAGATCACAAGGGTGATATTGTTGATATGAAGCCTAATATTGCACAGATCAGAACATATCTTGGTATTAAGGGACTTGAATTCAATCTAGAGTCTGACAAAGCCTATGTCATAAGACTAGATCAGGAGTTGAGAAAAGCAAAAATTAATGATCTTAGATGTGCTATCTTTCAAACTGGTGAAGATACTGCAGAACTCAAAGATGCTAAAAGGAGGATGATTGATGAACTCAGATATGCTGAGAGATGTTAGTTAAAGAACTATCTCAGAACAACCCCTGACATCAAAGAGATCAGAAAGTGAAGCCAAGTCAAGATCTACAACTGCTTAAATTCTGATATGTATACAGACTGAAGTTGTTATCAGAAGTTAAAATTGGTAAAGCTTTAAGGACTATAAGTTGTAGTTATCTAGTCAATTTCTCATGCATTTATACTTAATGTTTTTGACATCATCAAATATCTGTTAAACTTGTATATTATGCTAATTTACAAGTTGAGGGAGATTGTTAGATATATTTGATAATGTCATGACTAATATGATTTATGTTTAGTTTTCAGATCTTACTTAAACAGGACAAATCAGTACTTAACTGAAATCAGCACTTATACTGAAGTCAGAACTTAAGTGATCAGTACTTAAGGTTCAGGAGATATTTATCAGGAGATAATATCAGGACTTAAAGGAAACTTTCAGATAAGGAAGGCGGCTGATTGAAAGGAAAGAAGATCAAGACAAACGTAAGAAGAGATATGCATGAAGAAGGAATTCTATGAAGAATAGAATACTTGGAAGAAAAGATAACTGATTGATATATTTTAGGAAGCAGAATTATATTCCAAATTAATTAGCGATTATCTTGTAACTGTGTGCTATATAAACACAGACATAGGGTTTACACATAAGTGTTATCATTATCGAGAATATTATTTATTGTAACCCTAGCAACTCTCATGATATTTGTTCATCACTGAGAGATGACAGTTCCATATTATAACAGAGTTTATTGCATTGAATAAAGTCTGTTTTATGTCAGTTCCATATTGTAACAGAGTTTATTACATTGAATAAAGTCTGTTTTCTGTTACTTGTGTTATTTGAATTCGATTTGATTGTGCTATACACTGTATTCAACCCCCTTCTACAGTGTGTGTGACCTAACAACCATCAATCTTAATACCATCATTTCCAAACTAATTACTCTAAAAAAAATCATGTTCTTGAGGCCACAACATCAATCTTAATAACTAACTAACTAAACATCAAGAAAATATCAAAACAATTATCAAAACCATACTTATATCCAAGATCCTTACTTTTCTTGAAACTTAAAACTTAAACAAAGTTTGGATGAATGTTTATACCTTTCTTGGTAGCTTGGGAGGTTCTCTTATTGATGGTTGAACCTTGGGAGGTCTTGGTTGTGCTTAAGGATCCTAAATCATGCCATGAAAATCAAGATAACAAAAAGAGATTTTCGGAGTTACTATTCATCACCAATTTTGAGCAAGGATTTGACTATACTATACTAATCCAATGGGCATGAAATTTTGAACGTACCTTGTACATGATATGAGGAAGCTTTGGTTAAAATTTGGTGTTTTTTAATGAGTAGAACATGAGATATGACTTTTCTTTCCATGGTGTTTTTCAAATCAGCATTGTGTTTTGAAGAGAGAGAGAGAGAGAGAGAGAGAGAGTTTTTGTGATTTTCTTGGATGCTTCATGTGAAAGATTGTGATATATTATCTTGTATATATCATAGTACTACTAAATCAATAGAAATCTTTGTTATCCATCCTAGTTTCCAAGCTATACTACTTAGTTTAGGTACTTAGTTACTATTTGCTAGCTTTTAGGTTATCATTCCTATTTAGCTAAGTTACTATTTGGCTACTTAACCATGGTTAGTTTCGTACTCTAGTTGGATTGTATAGTTATCTTGGTTTGATACATTTATTTATTCATTTATGCGTTCTCTCGGTCGCTTATTCATTTTCATAATAAACTCTCGTAAATGGTTCGCGATGTAAATCTTTTCTTATACGTTCTTTATGTTTTGAATTATCGTACTTGGATTTGAATTTGTAGGATTTTAAATTTGTAATTATATGTGATTCTCGTAATCCTTGATGGTTCATAGATACGGTCATTTTTTTAAAGTTCATTTTCTTTGAAAACTAATAGCATTTACATACACTCATTTGATACGTATAATCACAATATCAACTCGGAATCTTAAATTAAAAACTCGTATATGGTGTGGTCGCAAAAGTTTTTATTAAACCGCAAGGTTACTATTCATAAAAGTCTTTTATCGATGTCAAAAATTCGGATTTTTACAATAAGGCTCCACCTGATGCTGCATCGAGCATGGGTCTAGATTGTGCTCCTAAGCCATTATAAAAGTAGTTGGTAATCATCCAGTCAGGCATCCCATGATGATGACACTTCCTAAGCATCTCCTTATAACGCTCCCAAACTTCACATAAAGACTCTCCCGATTGCTGTGCAAATTGGGTAAGAGCATTTCTGATTGCAGCTGTCTTTGCCATAGGGAAGAATTTAGTAAGAAACTTTTGAGCAAGATCTTCCCAAGTAGTGATAGAACCAGCTGGTAGAGAGTATAACCAGCTCTTAGCCTTGTCCTTCAGAGAGAATGGGAAAAGCCTCACCTTAACAGCATCTTCAGAAACACCATTGAACCGGAAGGTGTTGCAGATCTCGATGAAATCCCTCATGTGAATATTGGGATCTTCAGTTAGAGAACCCCAAAATGGACTGAATTCGGCACCATCTGAATCGTGCTAGCCTTGATTTCAAAAGTGTTACCCGCGATGGCTGGTCTGACAATGCTAGACTGAATGTCATTGATCTTCGACTGAGAGTAGTCTATCAAAGCCTTTGTATTTGCATCTGGTTCACCCATTACAACAAGAGCTTCTTCTTTAACTTTTTCCTCTTCTACTAAAACTTCTTCCTCCGCTTTATCCAGTGTTCTCTTACGAGATCGAGAACGCGTTAGCATAAACGCTCTCTAGAGTACCTGAAACACAAACAAGCAAAATAAGTAAGCAAAATATCCAAGTTATTGAACTTTAACGACCACTGTTGACAAGCACATAAACTAAAAATAAACACCGAGTCCCCGACATAGGTGCCAAAAACTTGTTAGGACAAAAACATGCGCTAAATTTACACGCAACTATACGCGTTTGCAAGTAATATAGAATTCTTTCTAGTTCGTTCCCATAGAGACCGGTTTAGGTTAAATTCAATTTATGCACTTATGTAACAATGATATGGCTATCGCTCAATGCTAAGACAAATAACAATTTGGGTTTTGATTAAACTAAGAGATTATACTAAATAGCATTAACTAAGAGAATTGAGGTTGAATTACTTATACGAGACAAACATGGGATTCTAACTTCAATACTACTTCATTCAAAGTCATTTTTCTTAACCTTAGCATGCAATGGTTATGACAGCTAATCAGATAACACGATACTAGTAAACGCCAACTTTCGTTGTACGAATACCCTACTATCAAACATCCATAAAAGAGATAAAAGCTAAATAGACACCAATTATGTTGAGACCCTATATGTCTATAGAATTTGACAATATAAAGGTTTAATGCACAAGTTATCTATCGTGATTATATAGGGCAAGTAAGATGGTTAAAATTACCTACGAATGATGCATAACAAATACATGAACCTATGCTAGCATGGTAAGTTCTAAACCTCTATATTCACTGTCGCTTCAATAGAGATTAACACACTATCTTATAAGTTCGGACGTTCATAAGACGAATAAGCACAACCAATAATAGGATATCATACAATCACCAAACACTTAGGTATTGAAATAAATTAATTATTGAAATCCATAAGTAAATCCGTTAGAACCCCACGATAACGATTAGTTCATAACCGAACTCATCATCACCATGGGCTCCGATGAAAGCATGGTAAATAAACTAAGTTTATAAACTGAATAAATAACAAAGTACGTTAACAAGAGTATTAGGTTCAACAATAAAGAAAACAAGCATCCAACATTACAACTTAAGCAAAGAATCACAAGTAAAAACTAGTTCTTCTTCTCCTTCGTTGAATTTGTGCTATTAGGTCTTCTTCCTATCTTCTCCTTGCCCTCTGTTATGAAAAAATGTATTTAAAAGGTCTTTATATAGCAACCTAAATCGACCAGAAGTCCAGCAGATCAATATTCTACTAAAAACAGGATTCTGGAAAATTGACCTAGCGCGACCGCCCTGGGATACGGCACGGCCGCCCTGGGATACGGCGCGGCCGCTCCAAAGTGTAGCGCGGCCACACTGGCCTTCTGGAAAAACTGGAAATTTCTTCTTTTCTTAACTGCAACTGCTGGTTTCTTGTGCTCTAACGGCCGAAGCTTCATCCAAACACCCTTTCAAGCATAAAACATGCAGTATTCATTCCTTCTTTTGATTATGCCCTGAAATGCAAAACACTACAAAAACACATCAAATACACAAACAACTTGAGCACATAACACCAATTCGAGCCTTTATGAAGCGTTCTAAGTGGACATAAATGCCACTTAACAAATACAGTAATACAGACAAGTTAAAGATTCAAGATTACCAATCAACAAATGATCTATTCAATTAGATTGGAAAGTCTACAAAAGCAGCTTGAAGAGTACAAGATGGCCACAATCCTATAAGATTTGTAAAAATTTATTAGGCCAATAATAGAAAGATTCAGAGATAGCTTAGAAAAAGGATTCTATACATTTTATTGCATGTTGTGTAAACCTGTGTTTACTAATCTATAAAGTAAACACCGGTCCTTTGTTTTTA
Source organism: Apium graveolens (assembly GCF_009905375.1). Lineage (NCBI taxonomy): Eukaryota > Viridiplantae > Streptophyta > Magnoliopsida > Apiales > Apiaceae > Apium > Apium graveolens. Next base: position 96,904,083 of record NC_133656.1, read on the forward strand.
GAAGTAACTAAAACATATCTAAATTTTATTGTACTCTCTCAAGAAAGAAGCTGAGTTTTTATATTTTTAAGAACACGAAATTTGTAGCAAGACAAACTTAATTAATACAAATTAAGTGAGTTCTGAAATATTGTGTTTGTTTTGCTTGTTATTTTAATTCTGCTAACACAATATCTCTATAATTATAAACTGCTTTGTTCACCATATCCAAACAAGTTTTAAAGAGGCTAAAAATCAAGAAAACACATTCACCCCCTCTGTGTTGTACTCAATATCTGAAAAGTGGTATCAGAGCTAAATCTGAAAGAAAATAGATAAAGATCTTGGAAGTATAAGTGCACAGAAGTTAAGTGGCATCAAGATACCAGCCTTTGACAGAGCCAACTACACACTATGGAAAAAGAAGATATGTTTATAAGGATGGCCAACCCATTATATATCCAGATTCTCAAGAATGGTCCTTTCACTCCCATGAAAAGGGTTGAGGAATCTACAGATGGAGACATGGTCATCCCAGCTCATTATGCCCCCTAAAGACCCCTCAAAATACAATGAAACTGGAAAAAAAAGTCTCCCTGGACAATGGCTTGTAATTAATCCTAATAGAGTCACTTGACAATGTGATGTACAATAACATTATCAATGGTAACACGACCAAACAGATCTGGGAGAAAATAGAGATTTCGTGTGAAGGAACAGAGGAAGTTAGGTCAAACCAAAGGAGGATACCGGTGTCTTAGTATGAGGGTTTCATGGCAAAGCCTAAAAAAGGAATTACTGAAGTTTTTGAAAGGTTTAACAAATTGATAAATGACTTGTAACTTCATGATAAGTATTATGAAGCTGAGGAGGTGAACCTAAAGTTATTTGTATCTCTTCGTGACCACCTTGAACAGAAGATATCAGTCATAAGAGAAGGAAGGGACTTGAGCAGGATGACTTGAAGGTGATGTATGGAATCTTGAAGACATATGAGCTTGAAATGTTACAAAGAAAGTCATTAAGGTCAAATCAAGGACATGTAGTTGATGGAACTAGTGCCTTGGTTGTCAATGACAGTTAAGTAAGTGAAGATGAACAAGATGCACAAACTCCAGTAATTCAAGTTGTGGAGAAAAAGAACAAAGGACCCCAAAACAAGTTATTTTGGAGCTTGAGGAAAAAGAGTACTATACCCTTGATGAGCTAGATGAGATGGACCAATCTATGGCATACCTGGCTAGAAAACTTTCTAACATTAGGGTCAAAAAGCCAAGATTTTTCAAGAATAAGGGATAGTCTTCCAACAGTAACAATTGGAAACCAAAAGCTCAATATAACTCATCTGGAAAAGGTGGCTACAAGACTGTATTTGTTGACATATCAAAGATAAGTTGCTTCAACTGTAATTAGTTGGGTCACTTTGCTACTAAGTGCAGGAAGCCAAAAAAGTGAAGAAGGATAAAGCCTATCTGGAATTGGAAGCAAAGCATGAAGCTCTCTTGAAGAAATAACAGGGAAAAACTTATATTGTTGAAGGAAAGAGTTGGATTGACACTGATGAAGATGATGAAAAAGAAGAATTTGGAAATTATGCTTTCATGGCTCTTGAGCATGAAGAATCATCAACTTCAAAATCAGAGGTACCAACTCTAACCATTATTGATTTAGATGCAAGTCAATATACAGAAGCTGTTGAAAAGACGAATGTAGAGATATTTCATATTTACACTAGCATGGTGGCAGCTACTGAGGAAGTGAGTAGGCTGTCAAAGATAAATGAGAAGCTTGGGATTGAGAAGCAAGATTTAAAACTGCAGCTTCTTGAGCTTGAAACTGTCAAGCAAGAAAATGAATATTTGAAGAACAAGCTGAAGTGTGATAGTGAAATTGAAGTTGTGTTGAGGGAAAAGTTAGAAAAGAATGAAGTGAAATTGAAGTCATTCAGGAATGCATCTGAGTTGGTTGGACAATACCATGAGAAGAACAAACCATGTGCTAACATAACTATTAGTTTGGACTATGATGCCTTGAACATCAACAAGAAAAATGAAGGTGACAAAGGAAAGGAAATTGCAAATCAAGATGTCCCAGTTATGCTGCGAAAAGTTGATACACCTTTGTTCAAGGCATGTAAAGTCAATGTCAGTGAAGTTGAGATGGTGATCAAGCAAGAAATTGCAGATGAAAACTATGAGAAGAAATGCACAGAAATAACCCCAACTCCTAAAAATGAAAAGAAGCCCAAGGTAGATCAGGATTCTAAGAAGCCAATCAAGGTAATCAAGACTGAGAATGCAGGAAGGAAAAAAAGAACAGGGATAGGAAAATTGGAGTGAACGAGAGCAACAACTTTGTATTTGTTGCAGATGCAATGTCAAAAGTGTGGCTTTATAAGTCATTTCACTCACCTTTGTAAGAAGGCTGTTAGTGAGCCAAAAGTGGGGCCATGCAAATACAATGAAGCAAATACTGAAGACCCATATTCTTTCTGTGACAAATTTGACTGTATTCCTTGCAATATGAAAGTAATGACAGGCTGTTATAGACTGAGAATGAATCTCAAAGAGGAAAAAACCGAGTCTACAGCCAAGAAGGAAACCACAAATCAAAATTTGAACACTATTCTTTCTGAATTATCAAATTTTACTTCTACACATTCTGTTAACAAGAAGAAAGTACCCAACACTGCTTGGTAGGGGTGCCTGCGGGTCAGTTTGATTGGGTTACATGTATTTTAATAACCCGAACCATTTAGATCGGTTTTATCAAAATTGAATTCATTATAAAAATAATAATCCTATAACCCAACCCTACCCTCTGTACCTCGATTCCGTTCGGGTCGGTTCGGGTTGATCGGTTTAATAATAAAAAATGTTAAAAAATAATGTAGTAATAGGGCCTGATCAACAATAACAAAGTTGGAAAATAGTACTTGCAAGTTGTAACTCAGAACCAAACTGGATTATATCGTGCTAAGTCCAACCAGTACTTAATCTACTTAGCAGTTAAGTTGGTACATCCAATTTTTTGAATTTCAGACAAATTATAAAATAGTTAAGTGTTAAGTTACATGTCAAAACATCATTTCATCCGATAAAACTAAGTCTTAATAACAAAATCAAAAGCTACATAATTCAACATTCCGATAAAAGTTCAACTTCAATTCAGTTTGCATAGCTGTTAATTGAGTCACTCGTCGCCGATGTTGATTATCTTGTCATTTGAAGTGGCACTATCTTTGGACTTCTTCTTATTTTCTACAAAAAATTGCATAAATAAAATATAAGTACAACAGAATATAATAAAGAAAATATGATACTGCAGAGTGTAGAATAGTGCATAGTACATGATAAATAATAGGTGGTGTATTTTGAATCATGTACCTTCTTCAAGAAACTTATAAAATTCAGCTTCATCCAAATGAACTGGTGATTTGATACCTCCATAACCCTCCCTTAACTAGCTTTGACTGTATACTAATGCCTCCAACATTTTTGGACTTAAAGAACTCTGAAATGAGTCTAAAATACGGCCACTAGTGCTAAATGCGGATTCAGAGGCAAAAGTCGACACACAAACTGCAAGGACATCTTTAGCCATCATTGACAGAAATTTATACTTACCTGAATGTTGTGTGTATGTTGTGTACTTGATGATTTCATTAACAAAACACCTTGGTAGATTTTACTTAGTGAAAAATGTAGCACTCGACGGATAAGGATTATAGTCCCGACGGATAACTCAATATAGTCCCGACGGATGATGATTTATTATCCATCGAGTGAGTAGCTTATGTAACAATAAGTCTGTAGCACATTTCTGCATGCACATTGTTTAGATTCTGTATTAGTACTCAAGTCATGTTGTCTTTAACTAGATATGCAGAATAGGTTGATTAATTGTACATAGATGATGTCTTGTAATTCTGCATAAATGAAATGAAGTCAAGTGCCAGATTGCTACCCGACGGATAAACAACAATGCCATTCGACGGATGATCAACAAGACAATCCGACGGATGATCATGAACTCGACGGATGATCATGAACCCGACGGATAAAGAATTCAAACATCTGTTGACAGTGACAACACAGTCACATGCGTCGAGTGTATGCAAATGGAATGTGGAAGCCTATTCAACTGGGTATTAGAGAACAAAGAAGCATTTCCATTTTCATGCTATTATGAAGATATTCAAAGATGCTGGAATAGAGTAATGAAGTAGCATAGTATTAGACTTGATAGTTTTTGTTTTGTTATCTTGTCTTATTGCTTTATAATTTTGGTGATATATAAACGAAGAAGTAGCAAATAGAACAACTAACTAAGCAACCAAGAGAGAAACATTTGTAAGCTGTATTCTTAGCATTTCTCTACAATCTTAGTTGTTGATAATTTGTAAGCAGCTGTGAGCTAATTGCTACACAGAGTTCTCTTGATATATTATATATCTCTGGTGGATACATTCAAATCCACCAGAAAGTTTTTAAAGACTTGTGTTTTTAATTACTTGTGTTTTGATTCATTTCAAGTTATTATTCCGCACTATGCAAATCAATTCACACTGATATATATATTTAAGTTAGAACAATTTTATTTGTGAAAAAGTTTCAAGAATTCCATTCAACCCCCCTTCTGTAATTCTTGTTACATTGTTAAGGGACTAACAATTGGTATCAGAGCAAGCTCTTGATAAATAAAGAGTTTAAAGATCACAACAAAATAACAAGATGAACAAAAAGGATGTTGGAGTCAAGATTCCTTTTCTGGATAAAGATAATTACCATCACTGGAAGGTAAAGATGAATCTTCATTTACTTTCTCAAGATGAGGCCTATGTAGATTGCATAGAAAGAGGCCCTCATGTACCAATGAGAGCTGGAACTGGAAATGAGCCATCTGTCCCCAACCCAAGGCAGGAATGGTCTGACCCTGATATTGAACAAGTCAGGAAAGATAAGAAGGCCATGAATATCCTGTTCAATGGAGTTGATGGTGATATGTTTGACAACATCATCAATTGCAAAACTGCCAAGGATGTTTGGGATACAATACAAATTATCTGTGATGGCACTGAGCAAGTTAGAGAAAACAAGATGCAACTACTGATTCAACAGTATGAGCATTTTCATAGTGAAGAAAGTGAGTCTCTCACTGACATCTTTAGTAGGTTTCAAAAACTACTAAATTCTCTGAAGTTGCATGGAAGAGTCTATCAGACAAAAGACTCCAATCTGAAGTTCCTTAGATCTCTTCCAAAGGAATGGAAACCTATGATAGTCTCATTGAGAAATTCTCAAGATTACAAGGAGTTTACCTTGGAGAGACTGTATGGCATCCTAAAAACCTATGAGCTTGAAATAGAGCAAGATGAGAGGATGGAGAGAGGAAAGCAGAAAGGAGGATCCATTGCACTAGTTGCTGAGTTAGAAAAAGAGAAGGAGATGAAGATAAAAGCTGTTGAATCAACTTCAAAGGTCAGTGAAAATAAGGGCAAGGGGCTGGCAGCAGAAAATGAAGACTCTTTGAGCCAAGATGATATGGAAGATATTGATGAACATCTAGCATTTCTTTCCAGAAGATTTGCCAAGCTCAAGTTCAAGAAGAACTTTGGAGCAACTAAGCCAAATAGAAACATGGTGGATAAATCAAATAGAAACTTTGGAGCAACTAAGCTCAAGTGCTTGGTAGGGCACTTTGCCAGTGAGTGTAGAAAGTCAGATTCCAACAAAAAGAAGTTTGAGCCTGTGGATTATAAACAAAAATACTTTGAGTTGCTCAAACAAAAGGAAAGGGCTTTCATTACACAAGAAAATGACTGGGCTGCAGATGGTCTGGATGAGGATGAGGATGTCAGCTATGTCAATCTAGCCCTAATGGCCAAGTCTGATGAAACAGAGACAAGTTCTTCAAGTAATCAGGTAATCACCACTAACCTTGCACATTTATCTAAAGCTGAGTGTAATAATGCTATAAATGACATGTCTACAGAATTATATCATTTGCGTGTTACACTTAAGTCTCTCACTAAAAAAAATGCTAAAATCAAAGAAAACAATTTATTTTTAAGTGAGAGGAATAATGTGCTAGAGTCTCAGTTCATTGAATTTGAAAAATTAAGAATTGAGTGCAAAATTGCTAAGGATGAATTAACTGAGTCTTTGAAGAAAGAAGAGATCTTGAAGAAGCAGCTTGAATGTGAACATAAGGTGATTAAGGCATGGAAAACATCTAGATATGTTCATGCTCAAATCACCAAAGTTCAAGGGATTGAGTCCTTGTGGTGATGCAGCCTAGAAGAAGAACAAGGAGAAGCTGGAATCCAATTTGGTGGAAGGATTGCTAACAGATGTAGACTCGACGGATGATGAGGGTCATCCATCGGATAGCAAAAAGGGTTATCCGTCGAGTGACATAAATCCTCATCCGTCGACTATGAGCAACCTTGTGAGTAAAGCCAAGCTTGTCAAGTTAAATGAGAGATATGGATCAATTTCCAAGAATTTTGTTCCAGGAGAATCTTGTCAAGTGAAGAAGGAGAAGAAGGCTAATGTTGGTCATATGACTGTCAAGCAATTGAGTGACAGACTTGAAAAGATTGAGGTTAAAACAGAGGCTAAAAATAAAAATAATAGAAATGGTAAAGTAGGGATTAACAAACACAATAACTACACACCTGATAAATATGCTCCTAGAAAAATCTGTGTCAAGTGTGGTAGTGTAAATCATTTGTTTGTTAATTGTAAATCTGCCATGCCTACTTCCATATCTGTGCCACCTCACTTTCCCAACATGAATGTCATGCCTCCTATGCCTATGAATGCTATGTCTACACAAAATATGAATGCACAGTTTGCTAATATGCCATTTTCAACTAATCCTTATTATGCTGCATTTAGTATGCCACAAATGCCATTTAGCATGCCTTACTGGAATAACATTTTCTCTAATAACATGCCATTCCCTTTTAATCATAATATACATGATAATTCTGCTATAATGAATGGTTTTAAAGGTTCAACTCAAATGACTAAGGATGATTCTGATATCCCCAAGACAAATGCGATCAAACCTAAGAAACATAAAAAGAAAGCTAACAAGGCAGGACCCAAGGAAACTTGGGTACCAAAATCAACTTGATTTGATTTTGATGTGTGCAGGGAAACAGAAAGAATCTATGGTACTTGGACAGTGGTTGTTCAAGACACATGACTGGTGATTCTACCCTGCTCACAGAGTTCAAGGAGAGAGCTGGCCCTAGTATTACTTTTGGAGATAACAGTAAGGGTTATACTGTGGGATATGGCTTGATTTCAAAAGACAATGTCATCATTGATGAAGTTGCCTTAGTGGATGGTCTCAAGCATAATTTGCTGAGTATCAGCCAGCTTTGTGATAAAGGCAATTCAGTAACCTTCAACTCAGAAGCCTGTGTTGTGACTAACAAGAGGAGCAACAAAGTGGTTCTCACTGGTGTGAGAAAAGGAAATGTGTACCTAGCTGGCTTCAACTCATCAAACACAGAATCTGTTACTTGTCTTCTCAGCAAAGCAAGTCAGGATGAAAGTTGGTTATGGCACAAGAAGCTATCCCATTTAAACTTCAAGACCATGAATGAACTAGTAAAGAAAGAACCGGTTAGAGGCATTCCTCAAGTGGAGTTTTCTAAGGATGGACTGTGTGATGCCTATCAAAAAGGAAAGCAGACCAAAACATCATTCAGGAAGAAGCTTGATTCAATAATTGAAGAACTTTTGCAACTGCTACACATGGATTTGTTTGGACCAGTCAATGTGTTGTCCATTTCGAGGAAAAGATTTTGCCTAGTAATTGTAGATGATTTCTCAAAGTTCTCTTGGACATATTTCCTAAAGTCTAAAGATGAGGCTAGTGAAATTATCATCAAGCACATAAGGCAAGTCAATAATCATTCTGATTTCAAAGTAAGAAGAATCAGAAGTGACAATGGAACTGAGTTCAAGAATTCTGTCATGAGAGAATTTTGTGAAGAAAATGGAATTTTGCATGAGTTTTCAGCAACAAGAACTCCACAACAGAATGAAGTAGTGGAAAGGAAGAACATATCACTTATTGAAGCTTCCAGGACAATGCTTGAAGAATCCAAATTACAAACATATTTATGGGCTGAAGCTGTAAATATTACATTCTACACTCAAAATATTTCTCTGATTAATTAAGCAAAATGCATGACTACCTATCAATTGTTCAAGAACAAAAAGCCAACTCTAAATTTTCTTCATGTCTTTGGCTGCAAATGTTATATCTTGAGAAATCAAACTGATCAGAATGGGAAGTTTGATGCTAAAGCAGATGAAGGAATCTTTGTTGGATATGATATGGGTAAAGCATATAGAGTCTACATTCTAAGAACCAACATTATTGTGGAATCAATACATGTTGTGTTTGATGATAAAAAGATTGAAGGACTGCGAGATGGAGACTACCATGAGAGCCTCAAATTTGACAATGTGGAAATGGTTAGTGATGACAGTGATGATGAAAGTGATCAAGAAACAGTATCAAAGGATAATGCAGAAAAATCTACTACCAATGAAGCACAAAATTCAACATCTGTCGAGTTGCATAATACTTCATCCGTCGGGAGACAATCTGCCTTATCCGTCGGAAGGCAACCTGCTTCATCCGTCGGTACTCATGATTCACCATCCGTCGGGTTATTAAAAGGAGCTGGGAGTCAGGATAGATCACTTACCGAAAGCTCCCCTTTCTCAAATCAAAGATCCATTAACTCAAGGGGAGTTTCTAACAATCAAAACTCAATCACACATCAAGACAACAATGAGGCCTCTTCATCTAGAGCTAATCTACCTCAACAAAGAAAATGGACAAAGGATCACCCCTTTGAACTCATCATTGGTGATGTATCTTCCAGAGTTCAAATAAGGAGAGCAACTCAAGAAGAATGTCTATACAACAGCTTTCTTTCAAAGGAAGAACTAAAGAAGGTAGAAGAAGCTTTGTTGGATCCTGATTGGATTTTAGCTATACAGGAGGAGCTAAACCAATTTGAGAGGAATAAGGTATGGATGCTGGTGCCCAAGCCTAGAAGAAAGAATCCAATTGACACCAAATGGGTGTTCAGAAACAAGATGGATGAAAATGGCATAGTAGTCAGGAACAAAGCTAGATTGGTTGCTAAGGGCTATTATCAACAAGAAGGAATAGATTTTGATGAAACATTTGCTCCTGTTACAAGATTTGAAGCCATCAGAATCTTCTTAGCCTATGCAGCCCATGCCAATTTCAAGGTCTATCAAATAGATGTCAAAAGTGCCTTTCTAAATGGAGACTTGGAGGAGGAAGTCTATGTTAGTCAGCCTCCTGGTTTTGAAGATCCAAATTTTCCAGAATATGTCTACTATCTTTTGAAAGCACTTTATGGACTGAAGCAAGCACCTAGAGCCTGGTATGATACTTTATCAAAGTTCCTTTTGGAAAATCACTTCACAAGAGGTACTGTAGATACAACTTTATTGTTTAGAAATGTTAATGTCTCTAGTATACTTGTTCAAATTTATGTAGATGACATTATTTTTGGCTCTACAGATGAAAAACTTTGCAAAAAGTTTGCCAAATTGATGCAGAGTAAGTATGAAATGAGTATGATGGGAGAACTAACTTACTTTCTTGGTTTGCAAGTTAAGCAAGTTAGTGATGGAATATTCATTAGTCAAACTAAATACATTTATGATCTTTTAAAGAAGTTTGATCTAATGGATTGCACATCTGCAAAAACTCCCAGGGCCACTACAACTAAGCTTGAATTAAACACTACTGAAAAGTCTGTGGATATTTCAAGTCATAGGGGCATGGTTGGCTCACTTCTGTACATAACAGCTAGTAGGCCAGATATAATGTTTGCTACATGTTTATGTGCTAGATTTCAGGATGATCCTAGAGAATCTCACTTAGTAGCTATTAAGAGAATTTTTAGATATCTCAAGGGAACACCAAAACTTGGCATTTGGTACCCTAGAGATTCTGGTTTTGATCTAACTGGTTATTCAGATGCAGATTATGCAGGTTGTAGAATTGATAGAAAAAGTACAACATGAATTTGTCAATTTCTAGGAAATAAGCTTGTGTCCTGGTTCAGTAAAAAGCAAAATTCAGTTTCTACCTCTACAGCTGAAGCTGAATATATTGCTGCTGGCAGTTGCTGTGCACGGATTTTATGGATGAAAAATCAATTGCTAGACTATGGTCTGCAAGTTGAGAGGATTCCTATTTTCTGTGATAACACAAGTGCAATTACCATCACTAAAAATCCAGTACAACATTCAAGGACAAAGCACATAGACATCAAGTACCATTTAATAAGGGAACATGTAATGAATGGTACTGTGGAACTACATTTTATTCCAAGTGAAAAGCAGCTTGCAGATATTTTTATTAAGCCACTGGATGAATCCACCTTCTCAAGGTTGGTAAGTGAGTTATGTATGCTTAATTATTCTTAAATCTTTTCAGATAATTTGCAGGTTGTTATGCAACCAGAAATTTAATTGACTTTTCAGTCCAAGATGGAATTTTGGCTAAGTCAAAATTTACATCTCGACGGATGTTCTTTTTCCATCGAGCTTGATCATCCGTCGGTATATTGCTTGTAAATAAAAATCAATTATTTTTCTGGAATATTTTATAACTCGACGGATAACCTTTTATCCTCATCCGTCGAATTATCTTAATCTTAGCCGTTAATTTCCTGAACATTATCCATCGAGTATACTTACAGTTTGTAAACATAACACGACGGATAATTGATGGAATTTTTACAGTTTATTTTTAAACAGCTATTTTAGGCAATTTTCATTGGTTACTTTATTTTACTTTATTATTTTTGACAATTATTTTTGAGATAGTATAAAAGCTCATTTCATTTCCATTGCTTTTCTTTTATCATTCTCAAATTATCTGCTCTAAATTCTCTCTTTCTTAAAAGCAATTAACATCTCTATCTCTGCAATTTCCACTCTCTAACAATGACACCAGTAGTCAAGATCATGTCACAAACTGGATACATCTATGAGAAGAACAACTTCACGGCTCTAGTAAATAAGGGGATTCAACATTCAAGTGACTACCACAAAATGATGGATTTTGTGAAGAACTGCAAACTCAGCTATGCAATGCTAGAATCACCCACCATCTTCTGTGAGGTTGTTGAAGAGATGTAGACTACTACTTCATACAACTCGACAGATAAGACCGTCACACTCACGATTAAAGGTAAGGAATTCTGTATTAATAGTGATGTTATCAAAGCATGTTTCAAGATTCCTGATAATACTGTGACCTCACCACTCACATAAACTGATATAGTTAATATGCTTAATTCCATGAACTATGCTCTCTCTACATATAAGTTAAGTGACATTAGGAGACTGGGTCTTAGGAAGGAGTGGAGTTTCATGTGTGATGTAGTGACCAAGGTCTTTTATGGTAAAATCAGTAATTTTGATTTTGTCAATATTTCCATGCTTAACATGCTTTACATGCTAGTTACAGATAAATTCTTTAATTTCAGTGATCTTGTTTTGTTTGAGTTGGGATTTAAATTAGGAGAGTTAAATAAGAGGGGTAAAAATGTTTATTATGCTAGATTTTTCATGATGTTGGATAACCACCTCTCTGAGGAAATTGTACTTGAGAACCCAAACAACAAATTAGATTATTGGGTTCAAGAGAGAAATAATTATTACAGATTTGAACAGGGAAAATCATCATAGAGAAGTGCCACTCTTCTGTTTTCCTGTAATGGAAGCACATCAGGTAAGTGAGGTAAGTTCATATGTCCCTACTATTCCAACCTCACAAACTTCTTTGAATTCTAGTGTAGCAATGGCAACTGTGTCAATGACCCAACAGTTGCCTACCCAAGCTACTAAATCATCAAAAATTTCAAAATCCAAATCAAAGAAAGCCCCCTCTGGTATCTCTCAAAAGATGCCAGTTGCAAAATCTACCAAAACCAAAGAGGGGAGTGTGAAGGTGGGTAAGGTAGGTGAGGGACAGGGTGAACATAAAAGAAACCCTAAGAATAAGGATGGAGAGTTAAGTGGTTTGTTAGGAATATATGTGTATTAGTTTGATGATAAGTTAAACAAAACATTTAAGTAGAAAACTAGTGTTTGTAGCCTCAACGGATAAGACCACTTTGGCTATCCGTTGATAGAGTAGCTTTACTTAGAAATAAGTTTAGTATTGTAGCACATTTCAGTCTTTGTAAATGAGTTATAATTCTTAGAAGTTGTAGGAAATTATAAGTCATGTTGACTACTAGTGGATATGCAAATAGGAGGGCTAATTGTAAATATTTTATGCCTTGTAATTTAGTATAAATGAAGTAGTATCAGCTGGTAAATTAAAGACCTTCAACGGATGAGAAACAAAGCCTCAACAGATGTCTCTAAAGCTTCAACGGATAACATCCATCAACGGATGAGTGCATAAACGGATAAAGCTTCAACTGCTAAAGCATCAACGAATAAGAGCATCAACGGATAAAGCCACCAAAGGATGAAAGCTTCAATGGATGCTCAGTTTCATAGCAGTTGATAGTGACAATTCATAAGCTGACAGAGGAACATGGGTTGACAGAGACATTTGGAATGTGGTAGCCTCTTAGAGGAATCAAGAAAAAGCAGCATTTCCATTCTGGTACAAACAAGGAAGTATTCAAAGATTCACAGATTATCTTAGATTGCATTGGATAGAGAAATGAAGAAGAAACATGTGAAGGACTATTTTATAATTGTATTTTATCTTTTTCTTCACTTGAAAAACTTGGTGATATATAAACCAAGTTGTAGCTAGTAATTAGGTGTGAATTTTCAAGAGCTGTTTAGAAAAATTCAGAGAGAAAATTATCTAGTTTGTACTAGGAAGCAGCTGTGAACAATTCTTTGTATCACAGATTTTATGAAATACACATCTCTGGTGGAACAACAAATCCACCAGAAAAGTTTTTAAAGCCTTTGTGTTCTTTACATTTGTGTTTTGAATATACATCTATCTGCACTTGCTTAAAGCAATTCGCACACATCTGTTCATCATACACTTAGCTTTTGAAACTGCTCAAAACTTGAAAAAGTTTTGAGATTTACATTCAACCCCCCTTCTGTAAATCTCAATGTTAGTTCCTTGGGAATAACAATTGGTATCAGAGCAAGCTCTTGACATACAAAGAGTTTAAAGATCTATTCTACTAACTTCATGAGTAAGAAGGATATTGGAGTGAAGATTCCAATCCTGGAAAGAGATAATTATCGTCACTGGAAAGTGAAGATGCATCTACATCTTCCCTCTCAAGATGAAAGCTACATAAACTGCATTGAGAATGGTCCTCACATCCCTCATAAAGTGGCCACAGCTGCTACTGCCACAGTTGCTGTTGGACAGTCTATTCCCAAGCCAAGAGCAGAATGGACTCCTGAAGATATTGAAGAGGTTCACAAGGACAAGAAGGCCATGAACATTCTGTTTAATGGCCTAGACAAAGATATGTTTAATAATGTCATTAACAGCCTCTCTGCTAAGGAAATTTGGGATACTGTACAACTTATCTGTGAAGGTACTGAGCAAGTTAGAGAAAATAAAATGCAGCTTCTCATTCAATAATATGAATATTTTCATTCTGAAGAAGGAGAACATTGAATGATACTTTCAATAGATTTCAGAAACTGTTGAATGGATTGAAGCTGTATGGCAGAGTGTACCAAGTCAAGGATTCCAACTTAAAATTTCTAAGGTCTCTACCAAAGGAATGGAAGCCTATGACTGTTTCACTAAGGAATTCTCAAGATTATAAGGACTTCACACTTGAAAGATTATATGGAATTTTGAAGACCTATGAACTTGAGATGGAGCAAGATGAGCTGTTGGAGAAGGGAAAGAGAAAAGGTGGATCAGTTGCACTTGTAGCTGAAAATAAGAGAACTAAAGCCAAAAATGAAGAAAAGACAATGCCAAGTCTCAAAATTGGCAAAAGCAAATCAGAATCAAGTAAGGGAAAAGAGCAAACAGCTGAGGTTGAAGATAATTCCAGTCAAGATGACTCTAATGATGTTGATGAACATTTGGCCTTTCTGTCCAGAAGATTTGCAAAGATGAAATTCAAGAAAAACATTAGAACCACTAAGCCAAACAAGAACATGGTGGACAAGTCTAAGTTCAAGTGTTATAACTGTGGCACAAGTGGACACTTTGCAAGTGAGTACAGAAAGCCAACTTCTGAAAAGAAGAAATTTGAGCAAGTGGATTATAAAAAGAAATATTTCGAATTGCTCAAACAAAAGGAAAGGGCTTTTCTGAATCAGGAAAATGACCGGGCAGCTGATGGAGCCAATGAAGATGATGATATGGAGTATGTCAACTTAGCCCTGATGGCTAATTCTGATGAGAACGAAACTAGTTCATCAAGCAACCAGGTAATCACTACTGACCTCTCTCAGCTTTCCAAAGATGAATGCAATGAAGCTATAAATGATATGTCTACTGAATTGTATCATTTACGTGTTTCCCTTAAATCACTGACTAAAGAGAACATGAGAATTAAAGAGAATAATCTGTTTTTAAGTGATATGAATGCTATATTAGAGGGTAAGGTAATTGAGCTTGAAAAGATTAAAATCAAATGCTTATTTGTTGAGAGTGAACTAGAAGAGTCTGTTAAGAAAGTAGAAATTCTTTCTAAACAACTAGAACGTGAACAAGAGGTAATCAAGGCCTGGTAAACATCTAGGGATGTTAGTGCTCAAATTGCCAAAGTTCAAGGAATTGAATCTTTCTGTGAGAATGCCTGGAGGAAAAACAAAAAGGAAATGGAATTGATTGATGGACTGTCAACGGATGTGGAATCAACGGATGATGAAAGTCATCCGTTGAAGGAAGAAAAGGAGCATCCGTTGAAGGCTGATCAGTTGAAACAGGCAAGTGATTCTAAAAAGGATAATTTGAAAAATCTCAGTAAGAAGTTTGGTTCAACTTCCAAGAACTTTGTCAAAGAAGAAGCTAGCACATCCAAAGATGCTAGTAAGGTGAATATAGGACACATGACTTTAGATCAGTTGAAGAATAGGCTTAAGTTGGTTGAGGATAAAAAGGAAACTAAAAGAAAATCCAATAGAAATGGGAATGTAGGGATTAACAAACACAAAAACTACAAACCTGATAAGTATGCTCCTAGAAAAAGTTATGTGCATTGTAGTAGTGTTAATCATCTATCTGCTAACTGCAAATCTGTAAAGAATTCTCCCATGCCTTCATCTTCTTCCATGCCTAACATGTCTATGTCACCACTGCATGCTATGCCTGTTATGTCTCAACAGAATCCATATGTACATTTTGCAAATATGCCATATGTTAATAATCCTTATTTTGCTGCATTTAGTATGCCTCAAATGCCATACAACATGCCTATGTGGAATAACATGTTTGCACAACCCATGCCTTATCAAATTCAACCAAATGTGCTAAATGATTCTGTGACTAACCCTACACTTCAACCATCTACATCTGAGGCCAAGGTTGACTCAAAGTTACCTAAGTCAAAAGGTGCAGAAAGTGTGAAGTCTAGGAAAAAGACTAACAAGGCTGGACCCAAGGAAACTTGGGTACCAAAATCAACTTGATTTGATTTTATTGTGTGCAGGGAAAAAAAAGGAATCTATGATACTTGGACAGTGGTTGTTCAAGGCACATGACAGGAGATTTCACCCTGCTCACAGAGTTCAAGGAGAGAGCTGGCCCTAGGATAACCTTTGGAGATGACAACAAAGGGTTCACTATGGGATATGGCTTGATTTCAAAGGAAAATGTCATCATTGATGAAGTTGTACTAGTTGATGGTCTCAAACACAATCTATTGAGCATCAGTCAACTATGTGACAGAGGGAATACTGTTTCCTTCAATTCTGAAGCCTGTGTTGTTACCAGTAAGAAGGACAACAAAGTGGTTCTAACTGGAGTTAGAAAAGGGAATGTGTACTTGGCTGACTTCAACTCTACAGATGCAGAATTAATCACTTGTCTTTTTAGTAAAGCAAGTCAAGATGAAAGTTGGCTATGGCACAAGAAGCTGTCCCATTTGAATTTCAAGACAATGAATGATCTAGTCAAAAAGGACTTAGTTAGAGGAATGCCTCTAGTGGAATTCTGAAGGGATGGACTGTGTGATGCTTGTCAGAAAGGAAAGCAAAAGAGAGCATCATTCAGTAAGAAGCTTGAATCAGTATTTGACGAACCATTACAACTGCTACACATGGATCTTTTTGGACCAGTCAATGTATTGTCAATTCTAAGGAAAATATATTGCCTAGTGATTGTAGATGATTTCTCAAAGTTTTCATGGACCTATTTTCTTGGTTCAAAGGATGAAGCTAGTGAAATCATTATCAATCATATCAAGCAAGTCAACAACCATCCGGATTTCAAAGTAAGGAATATCAGGAGTGACAATGGAACTGAGTTCAGGAATTCTACCATGAGGTTGTTCTATGAAGAAAATGGGATCATGCATGAGTTCTCAGCTCCAAGGACTCCACAATAAAATGGTGTGGTGGAAAGGAAGAACATATCACTAATTGAAGCTGCAAGAACAATGCTTGAAGAGTCAAAACTCCCAACATATTTTTGGGCTGAGGCTGTTAACTGTGCATGTTACACTCAGAATATTTCTCTAATTAATCAGGCAAAAGGCATGACTCCCTATCAATTGTTCAAAAGAAGAAAACCAACCTTAAACTTCCTTCATGTCTTTGGTTGCAAATGCTACATTCTAAGGAACCAACCTGATCACAAAGCCAAGTTTGATGCAAAGGCTGATGAAGGGATATTTGTTGATTATTCTTGTGGAAAATCATATAGGGTCTACAATCTAAGAACCAACATTGTTATGGAATCTGTGCATGTTGTGTTTGATGATAAAAAGATTAATTGACTAACAAATGAGGGACACCATGAAGGACTAAAATTTGACAACATTGAGATATATTGTGATGATAGTGAAGATGAGAATGATGGAGAAGACACTTCAAAAAGGATTCAAAATTTGCCTTTGGATAATGCACAAAATGTTGCATCAGTTGAAAGTCATAACTCAGCATCCGTTGACAGAAGTAATGCAACATCCGTTGAAAGACAAAGTGCATCATCCGTTGAAGTATATAATGGAGCATCCATTGATCATAGTTCATCAACAGATAATCCAATTATATCATCAGTTGATAGAACTCCCAGTTCCTTGCAAAGGACCAATAACTCAGGGGAAGTTTTAACTAATCAACACTCTATCTCACATCATGACAACACTGAGGCCACCTCATCTAGAGCTAATCTACCACCTCAAAGGAAATGGACCAAGAATCATCCATTTGAAGTAATCATTGGTGATGCAACATCTAAGGTGCAAACTAGAAGGGCTACTCAAGATGAATGTCTATATAGTAGTTTTCTATCACAGGAGGAACCTAAGAGAGTGGAAGAAGCTCTATTGGATCCAGATTGGATTGTTGCTATGCAAGAGGAGCTAAACCAATTTGAGAGGAACAAAGTATGGAAGCTGGTACCTAAGCCAAAGAACAAGAGTTCTATTGACATAAAATGGGTATTCAGAAACAAGATGGATGAAAATGGCATTGTCATAAGGAATAAAGCTAGATTGGTTGCCAAGGGATACTCTCAACAAGAGGGAATAGATTTTGATGAGACATTTGCTCCTGTTGCAAGACTTGAAGCCATTAGAATTTTTCTAGCCTATGCAGCCCATGCCAATTTCAAAGTCTATCAAATGGATGTCAAGAGTGCATTTCTGAATGGAGAATGGGAGGAAGAAGTCTATGTGAGTCAACCTCCAGGGTTTGAAGATCCAAATTTTCCAGACCATGTGTATTATCTGTTGAAAGCACTCTATGGATTAAAGCAAGCACCTAAAGCCTGGTATGAGACTTTGTCAAAATTTCTTCTAGATAATCACTTCACTAGAGGTACTGTTGACAAAACTCTTTTCTTTAGAAATGTTAATGGCTCTACAATACTTGTTCAAATTTATGTAGATGATATTATATTTGATTCTACAGATGATAAACTTTGTAAAAAGTTTGCTAATTTAATGCAAAGTAAATATGAAATGAGCATGATGGGAGAGCTAACTTATTTTCTTGGTTTACAAGTTAAACAAGTTAGTAGTGGAATTTTCATTAGTCAAACTAAATATATTTATGATCTTTTAAAGAAGTTTGACTTAATGGAATGTTCATCTGCAAAAACTCCCATGACCACTGCCACTAAGCTTGAATTAAACAAGGCTGAAAAGTCTGTGGACATTACAAGCTATAGAGGCATGGTTGGTTCACTTCTATATTTAACTGCTAGTAGACCTGATATAATGTTTTCTACATGTCTTTGTGCTAGATTTCAAGCTGATCCTAGAGAATCTCGCATAGTTGCTATTAAAAGAATTTTCAGATATCTCAAAAGGACTCCAAATCTAGATCCTAGAGAGTCTGGTTTTGATCTAATTGGCTACTCAGATGCAGATTATGCAGGTTGCAAAATAGACAGGAAAAGTACAACTGGCACCTGTCAATTTCTAGGGAATAAGCTTGTGTCATGGTTCAGTAAGAAGCAAAATTTTGTTTCTACATCAACAGCTGAGGCTGAGTACATTGCTACTGGTAGTTGCTGTGCACATATATTATGGATGAGGAATCAACTATTTGACTATGGGCTAAATATTGACAAAATTCCAATATTCTGTGACAACACAAGTGTCATTGCCATTACTGAAAATCCAGTGCAACATTCAAGAACCAAGCACATTGACATCAAGTACCACTTCATAAGGGAGCCGCGGCTAAAGTTGCAAAAATAAAAAAAGGGCTTGTGTTGCATTGGCACCTTTCAAATAGAAATAGAGAACGAAGTCATGTGATAAATGGTATAGTGGAACTTCATTTTGTTCCAAGTGAAAAACAAATTGCAGACATATTTACCAAGCCACTTGATGAATCAACATTCACAAGATTGGTAAGTGAGCTAGGTATGCTTAATTATTCCTAAATTCATGTCCTAATTGTAATTTGTTATGCAGTCTGAAATGAATTTGTTGCAAGAGCAAAGTTGGCTTTAAGTAAAGTTTATTCTATCAATGGATATTTTCAATCCGTTGAAAGCCAAAGTTGTTCCATCAACGGATGTTCATTATCCGTTGAAAGACAAATACATTTATGGAAATTTTATCCTTTAACGGATAAAACTGTGTTAATCTTCAACGGATGACCGTTTACCTCATCCGTTGAACTGTCACATCAGTCGATTCAAGTGGATCACAGCCGTTAATTCTATTTTCTTAACCATTGATACATATATATACAGTTGTATGTATTTGTATTAAAGGCAGTTTTTAGAATACATACAGTTTTTCTTTTATTCTTAAACGACTATAATTTACTTAAAAATATTGTTTAATCATTCTCTTTATGTTTTAATTTGAGAAAGTATAAAATCCCCTTTGAATTCTTATTTTCACTTTACGCTTTCTTGAAATTTCAAAAGCTTTTACTCTCTTTCTCTCCCAAAACTCTCAACCTTTTTCTGCAACTTCTACCCACAACAATGGCACCAGTAGTAAAGATAATGTCCCAATCTGGGTTTGTCTATGAGAAAAACAATTTCATAGCTTTGGTGGAAAAGAATGAAGCCCACTCAGATTATCATAAGATGATGGATTTCATCAAGAACTGCAAACTGAGCTATGCAATGCTGGAGGCCCCAATGATTTATTGTGAGGTAGTTGAGGAGATTTGGACAACTGCTGAGTTCAACTCCACTGATATGACCATCTCCTTCTCTCTCAAAGGTAAGGATTACTGTATTAACTCTGATGATATACAGTCCTGTTTTAAATTACCTGAAAATAATGCCATGACACCACACACTGATAATGATGTATCTAGCATGTTAGATTCCATAGGCTATTCCCTTGATTATACTAGTTTAGGCAGTATTAAGAGAAAAGGCCTTAGGAAAGAGTGGAGTTTTCTCAGTGATGCCTTTATCAAGGTTTTCTCTGGGAAAATTAGTAATTTTGATGCAATAAATTCAGCTCTTGTTAATATGCTCTATATGATGGTTTCTGACAGGTACTATAATTTTAGCAACTATGTTATGCTAGAATTGGGTACTAGGTTAGGTAACAAGGTTAATAGAACTCATAACATCTTTTATGCTAGATTTTTTTTGTTATTGGCTAACCATGTTGCTGAAGGTTTGTCATAAATAATGAGAGTAATAAGCTCTAGTGCTGGGTACAAGAGAAGAGGGTCCTTGCAGACCTTTTAAGGATTGACCTCAACAGTAAGGTGCCATTGGTATACTTACCAATAATGGCTGCACCTCAGGTAAGTAAGGTAAATACTTCTTCAACTCCTACTACTTCCAATCCCAACATTTCTTTGCCTTCAAGTATGGCCATGGGATTTGTGTCAATGCCCCAACAAATTCCTACCAAGGCCACCAAACCTAAAGTTTCAAAACCCAAGTCAAAGAAAGCCACCTCTGTTGTCTCTCAAAAGACAACAGTTGTAACAACTACCATAAACCCTGAGGGGAGTGAATAGGGTGTTAGTGGTGAGGGGATGGGTGAACATAAAGAAAACCCCCAGGATAAGGTATGAGAGGTGAGTGGTACCCAAGCTAGCCAAACCATAGTTTCTCAAAAGACTGTGGTGGTTGAAAATGATTCAAACTCATCTCTAGTTGCACCCTCCTTAAAGGGTGTAACTATTGAAAATAGTCCCCAACTAGGGACACAGAACAAAAGAGGGAGGGACACTAAAGCCACACACTCACCTGTAAAAGCCTTCACTAGAAGAAAGAAGATCAAAACCCTAGTTTCAACACTGGATGCATACACTGCACAGATACAATCACTTGTATCTATGCCTTCTCAAATTCAGCTTGATGTGACTCCAACAAATGTGGAGTCACATCCCCATTCTCTCAAAACTGACATACACCAACCACCAAATTCTCCATCACCATCTCTGGATGTGGACATAAATTTCACATCAATTCCTAATTCTCCCTCTTTACAACTCAGGGAGGAGCCCCACTCAAGTACTGGTGATCATCATCTTTTAGATGATTTGTTGGATCATCAGCCAATTCTTTCAGACCTAGTTAAAGAATCTTTGTCACTTAATTTAAAATCAATCCACACAGATTCAACAATTATGTCACTTTCAATTTCTACTTCTTTTCCTTCTTCAACGGATATCCCTCATCCGTTGACAAGTGGTTGTTCTTCAACGGATAAGCTTAATAACAGTTATCCGTTGATACCATCAGTTTCAACTTTAACGGATATTCTTTTTAGTTGATGGTCTCTACACAAACAACTGAATTAACTCCAAGTGTAGAAGACATGGTTACTGTACAATCAATTATAGGGATGAGGGAAAGGAGTGAAAACTTGAGTGAGAAGCTGGGTTGTTCCCAGGAAAAAGGAGAGCTTGAGAGTATAAATATGCATGCTATTTCTTCCAGCATGGCAAAAGAAAGTAAGAGAAGTACCACCTTAGTAGGTGAAGGTGAGGGTATAAGGAGTGTGAGCCAGGGGGAGCCCCTGATGCAAGAAAAGAGAGAAATTGAGAGAAAAGCAGGTACAGGAGATATAAGGGTGGATCCAACCATTGCCAGTGAGTCAATGATTGTGGATGATACTGACAAGGAAAGACAATTTCAACAACATTACAGAGCTGAACTTGATAACATTTCCTTGGATGCTGACACTTTTACTCATCCTGTGTCAGCCTATCAACTGTTGGCTACTCAGGGCAATGAAGAGGCAGAAAAGACTTTAAACCTAGTACATACTTCAGAATCTCTACAAAGGGATAAAGCTGCTGTTAATATGATGCCTTCTATAGCTGGAGAGCCATCTGAAGAATTTGGAGTAAATTCTAATGATGATGACTTTGGTTCTTTTGATGGAAGCATGAGCTTAGGGGGAGATGAAGGCCCAAGCTCTATTCCAGAGTTACCTGAATGGGCATTGACAAAGGAGTCTACACCAGGGCATTTCAATGTATCCTTAGTCAAACAAGTCATGGCTATCCAAAAGGCAATTCAGGAAACTTCCAATGCTGGTATCAAGGCCATTCTCCAAGCCCACTTAGATTCTCTACATCTCATGACGCTACAACAATTAAGACAAAATCTAAGTGTGGATGAACTCAAAAAGGATATAGCTGACTTAAAGTCCTACAATACTGAGAAGCTGGATGCAATCATGCCCTTTGGTACCATACAGGAACTGTTACTGAGACTGAGAAGAGAATCAGATACTGGAAAGAAGATGGCCAAATTGGAGGAAAGAGTTCAAATTATTGAAAACTCTATGGTGACCATTCTTCAAAATCAACAGTCTCAGACTAGTCTTCTAATGCAACTGGCTAAAGCACAGGGCTTGACCCCTCTCCTTGATGATAACAAAAAGGGGGAGAATAAAAGGGAAGGGGAGCCATCTACACACATTCAAATATCAAAAGTGCTAGTTCCTGCCATCACTACTTCTCCAACACTTCAAATCAAAGGAAAGCTTGATGGAATTGATCTAATCCAGCTAGGAGCAGCTGAGATGAAGGTGAAAGAGCAAAGGAGGAAAATTGATGAAAGGATGCAACAAGTGTTTGGTTCTACAACTGCAAATTCTCTATCTGTGAAACATAACACAAAAGTTGAGCCAATCATTATGGAGCACAAGCCAGTAAGGAGGAATAAGGTTGGTGAAACCTCTTCAAGGAACCTGAAGCCCATGGTACTCAGGCCAACCACTAGATTCAACAAGGCCTCTACAAAGAACCCTCTAACTCCTGCTCAGCTAAAAGAAGTGGATTTTCCTCTTCCAAAGCCTGATGAAGACAAAGTTTTGGGTGGTAATATCATAAAGCACAAAGAGACCAAGGATGTAGTGGAAAAAATGAATATGGCTATCATCTATAGAGAGGGAAAGAATATCTGTGTGATTCAAGGACATCCCAAATTCTCAATAGCCAAGAGAGAAGAGATCATGAGGCTAAAGGAAGAAGCTAAAAAGCTGAAGGCTGACAAAAGAGCACAAGCAAAGCTTGAAAAATAGCTAAAGTCAAGTCTAATTGAAGAAAAGAAGAAGATTGAAGACAAGAGTGAAGGAAACAAGACTAAAAGCATAAATGTGGATATGGGGAATATGGTTGGTGAAAGTGTGGAAGAAGAAAGTGAGGAAAGAAAGAAATGGCAGAAGGGTAACAGAAAGAAGGTTAGGGCAAAAAGGAAGAGTAAAGATGACACTGAAGTAATTCAATCAAAATCCAAACCACAACCTTCTATTCCTGAACCTTTTGTTGCTGATCCCAGTATAAGTATCCATGGTGAATGAATCATTCTTAAAGAGGAACCTATTGATTGGGACACAATCAAATTGCCTACCTTCTTAACTACTTCTCCACCACCAAAGGAACTGAAAAGAAAATCCAAATCCACACCTCCCCCAACCTCAAGGAAATTCACTCAGAAACATAAACCTAAGCCTAAGCCACAAGCCTCAAAGGATGATTATGTTCACATTTGTGACATAAAAGAATATACAGATATTGAACTCTACCTGGATGAGCTGGAGGAAGTAAGGGGAATAAATGCCTATGGCCAACTACCAGAAAGGCTAGTGTTCAAGTATAAAGGAAGTGTGGAAAGGACTTGGCCTCTTCAAAGAATTCTAAATGAGGGCTATTCTACCTTGATTAGAGTCTACTCAGCTATAAAGAGGGACACTGGTTTTACCAGGACTACCAAGACTGAGATTCTCAACAAGATTGCCAGCATAAGAAGACTTGGTGGGAGTCAAATTTCTTGCCTAGAACATTACTCATCCCAGAGCATGGAACTACAATTCATAAATCACCTCATTGGTTGATGAAGTTTAGAGACAATAAAGGAGTCAGAAGATTTTTCAGACTTGAAGACCAGCTTAAGATTGCCAGTAATGAAACTCTCAAGGACATGCAATCTAAGTTGGATATCAGTGATGAAGATGAAGCTGAATTCTATAGACAACTCCAACTCCAAGTAGAGGAAAATGACAGGAGGCTAGGGAAGAAAACAAGGTAACAAAGGAAAAGAAAATGATTTTCTCAGGCTAAAGGAGCACCCTTGGATACACTGTAAATCTTCAACTCTATCTCAGTATATACACTTTTGCAGCACTTTTGAATTTCTACTTAGTTTCAACTCATATATCTGTTAAGTGTTTTGTTATCATCAAGTTAACCTTGAATTTATGCCTACAATTCTAGTAGACATAAATAGGGGGAGATTGTTAGGAATATATGTGTATTAGTTTGATGATAAGTTAAACAAAATACTTAAGTAGAAAACTAGTATTTGTAGCCTCAACGGATAAGACCACTTTGGCTATCCATTGATGGAGTAGTTTTACTTAGAAATAAGTTTAGTATTGTAGCACATTTCATTCTTTGTAAATGAGTTATAATTCTTAGAAGTTATAGGAAATTATAAGTCATGTTGACTACTAGTGGATAAGCAAATAGGAGGGCTAATTGTAAATATTTCATGCCTTGTAATTTTGTATAAATGAAGTAGTATCAACTGGTAAATTAAAGACCTTCAATGGATGAGAAACAAAGCCTCAACGGATGTCTCTAAAGCTTCAACGGATAACATCCATCAACGGATGAGTGCATCAACGAATAAAGCTTCAATTGCTAAAACATCAACGGATAAGAGCATCAACGGATAAAGCCACCAATGGATGAAAGCTTCAATGGATGCTCAGCTCCATAGCAGTTGATAGTGACAATTTATAAGCTGACAGAGGCACATGGGTTGACATAGACATTTGGAATGTGGTAGCCTCTTGGAGGAATCAAGAAAAAGCAGCATTTCCATTCTGGTACAAACAAGGAAGTATTCAAAGATTCACAGATTATCTTAGATTGTATTGGATAGAGAAATGAAGAAGAAACATGTGAAGGACTATTTTATAATTGTATTTTATCTTTGTCTTCACTTGAAAAACTTGGTGATATATAAACCAAGTTGCAGCTAGTAATTAGGTGTGAATTTTCAAGAGCTGTTTAGAAAAATTCAGAGAGAAAATCATCTAGTTTATACTAGGAAGCAGCTGTGAACAATTCTTTGTATCACAGATTTTCTGAAATACACATCTCTGGTGGAACAACAAATCCAATAGAAAAGTTTTTAAAGCTTTGTGTTCTTTACATTTGTGTTTTGAATATACATCTATCTGCACTTGCTTAAAGCAATTCACGCACATCTGTTCATCATACACATAGCTTTTGAAACTGCTCAAAACTTGAAAAAGTTTTGAGATTTACATTCAACCCCCTTCTGTAAATCTCATTGTTAATTCCTTTGGAATAACATGGTTCCCAACCTAGCCACACTGCAGTTTCCCAACAAACTGCAGTGATTAACAAGGATAAAAGCTCATTTTTAGTTGCATCCTCCCAAAAGGATGTGGCTATTGAACAAAGCTCTCAGCCAAGAGCACAGGCCAAAAGGGTAAGGGACACTAGATCACCCCAAAATTATGTCAGAAAGAAGAAATCCAAAACCTTTGGGGATGCACAGGGTTTCTTAGGTCTCACACACACTATAGAAGGGGGTTGAATACAGTGTTTATCACAATTAAATCAAATATAAGAACACATAATACAGATTTTATTTAACACAATAAACTCTGTTACAATATGGAACTGTCCTCTCTCAGTGATGAACAACTTATCAAGAGAGTTGCTAGGGTTACAATGAATAATAACTTCGATTATGATAACACATATAGTGTAAACCCTATGTCAGTGTTTATATACTACACAATTACAAGATAAATTCTAATTGATATGGAATGTAATTCTGCTTCCTAAAATATATCAACTAGTTATCTTTTCTTCCAAGTATTCTATTCTTCATAGAATTCCTTCTCCATGCATATCTCTTCTTGCGTTTGTCTTGATCTTCTTTCCTTTTAATCAGCCGCCTTCCTTATCTGAAAGTCTCCTTAAGTCCTGATATTATCTCCTGATAAATATCTCCTGATAACTTAAGTTCTGACAACTTAAGTTCTGACTTCAGTATAAGTGCTGATTTCCAGTTAAGTACTGATTTGTCCTGTTAAGTAAGATATGAAAAACTAAAAACAAATCATATTAGTCATGACATTATCAAATATATCTAACAATCTCCCCCAACTTGTAAATTAGCATAATATATAAGTTTAATAGATATTTGATGATGTCAAAAACATTAAGTACAAAGGCATGAAAATTTGACTAGATAACTATAACTTACAGTCCTTGTAGCTTTACCATCCTCAAGGTCTGATAACAGCTTCAGTCTATATATACACCAGAATTTAAGCAGTTGTAGATCTTTGACTTGGCTTCAATTACTGATCTCTTTGATATTAGGAGTTGTTCTGAGATAGTTCTTTAACAAACATCTCTCAGCATATTCAAGTTCATTAACCATCCTCCTTTTAGCATTCTTTAATTCAACTATATCTTCACGAATTTGAAAGATAGCAGCCCTGAGATCATTTATTCTAGCTTTCCTTATGTCCTGATCTAGTTTGATTAAATATGCCTTGTCAGACTCAAGATTGAATTCCACAACCTTATAACCCAGAAAAGTAGTAATAATCTTGGCAGAGTTAGGCTTCATCTCGACAATATCACCTTTGTGATCTCTGTACTTGGGACAGTATGTGCTGTCAGACTTTACAGAGTAAAGCTTCTTCTGTCTTTGAATTTGAGTCTTCAAATGCAGCACCATCTATTCATCCGTTCTTCACTTGAAGTAAGAATAGAACATGTTCCAGTTCCTCAAAATACTTCAGTGGTATAGCATTCTGCCTAATATGGTATACCCTTCCATCTGTCATAAAATATAACAAGATGTGTTTTTCTAAAAATGTATGGTAAACCATCTATATAGATTCAAGCTGATTCAACTTTCAGGAGTAGCTCCAACACCTGGTTCACTTAAAGAAGTTGGATCATTGGTTGTGTTCTGTATTCTTCTTTCATCAGCACTACCCAATTCAGATTTATCTTTGGCTTCTTTTCCTGTAACAACTCTTGCTTTAAAACCACTTGTTGCAGTCTTCAAAGATTGAGTTTGTTTAGCTTTGGTGAATCCTGGTAGGAGTATCTTCGAAGGTTTAACATGAGCAATGTCAAATGTTGCCCTTTCCTTATCTTCTGATATCAAGCCAACTTGAGCTAAGTCAGAGGTTGCTTGTTTCACTGTCATATCAGAACTTACTATATCTTGACTCTGAACAATATGAGCCATGTCAGAGGTTGTTTGAGAAATCTTCCTTCTTATCAAAGTAAGACTAGCATCTTCATCAGATATTTCTTCATCCACAAATGGCACAAAAACCTTTACAGGTTCATCAACTTTTTCTTTGCCCTTAGACCTTGGATCTATCTCCACTTGTGATTTGGCTTTAGTTGCCTCAGCTTTAGGAAGTTTCTCTTCAACAACAGAAGCTTTAGATTTGGAGTTGACTTTTTCTAACTTAATTCTAGCTTCTTCTTCCTTTAGACTCTCAAAGTCCATTCCTGGATTTTCTTTCAGAAATAACTGTCTTGAAATTTCCTCATCAAGTTCCAGATGTTCATCAGAACATATCCTTTTACCAGTGTCAGAACTTATTCTTTTCCCAGTATCAGAACTTGTTCTTTAACTTATAGTTCCAGCTTTGCTTGATGAAAAACCTTTACCTTGACCATGACCTCCACCCATTCCAGAGTTTCCCTGGTCATCTTTTTCATCATCCTTTCCCTTCAGTATCTTAACAGTTTTACATTTGGACTTAATTACTTTCTCCCCCTTTTTGGCATCAGCAGGTAAAAGAAGAAAGAGAAACAATTCCACTGAGGATTGGATCTCATTGAGTTGATTTTGATGAGAAGCTTGATTCTTCAAAATTTCATCAATCTGAGCCTGTTTCTTCTCCTGAGTTTTCTCAATGTATTCAACTCTATCAAAAGTAGGTTTGAAAAACCTTTTCTTGTCCAGCTTGACAAGCATATCTTGCTGATTGATGGATTCTTGAATCTTGTCTACCTTGGCCTGAGTTACAGATTGTTGACCTTGAAGATGCCTTGTACTTAGTACAGTAACTCTGAGCTGTGTCTTGAAATCATCATTGAGTAGCATCTCATCAGCTTTGGTCAAGTGGTCAGCAAGTATGGTTGAAGAAGGAACAAAATTAACTTTGTTCCATTCCTTAGTCCACTCCCTTCCTCTAGGAGTTTCACTCCAAGGTACTGGTGCCTCTTCTCTAACAAACTTCTTGATTAATTCAGCTTTGTTTGGAGTTTGTTGAGGTGCATGTCCTGATGGACCAGCTGCATCAGCATTTATATTGGCAGCAGCTGCCCCAGTAAATTCAGCATTTGCAGCATCAGATTGTCATCATCCAAATTCAGAATTGGTGTAGTAGGAATATCTTCATTAAGATCAGCATCTAGGATTGGTGTTGTTGGTGGAGTGAAGTGAGTTGGTGGAGCTTCTAAGTACAAAACCTCAGGTACAATCAAGTTATGAATATCAATCTCAGCACTTGTACCTGGGTCATCAGTATGTACTTGTTCAATTATAGGTGACACATGAGGAGTATGCACTCTGTCTTGAGCAGTTTCTGGTTGTGCTGAAGGAAGTAATTCAATAACAATTGGTTCTATTGGGATCAGAGATTCCTGACCCCCTTCCTTAGCTGCTTTCTCATCTTCTGATACTGACCCAACTGTGTCCCTGTGAGCTCTTTGCTTTTTCTTTTTCTTCAAGGGTGGAGACATTGTAGGAGCTTTATCATCAGGATTTAGCTTTCTAAGCCTTTTGAGAGGCCTAGAACTCCCAATTACAGTGTCTTTCTGAGAAGAGATTTTCTCAGCTTCTACTCTAACAGGTTCAGACATGGGAACCAGTTCCTTATTATCTGACTCATCTCTCAGAACAAGTTTCCTTCTCTTTTGTTGAGTCTGAGGTATCGTCTTAGTCCTCTTGGGTTTGGAAGATGAAGGCTTCACAAGATGTGCTGAAGGTTGAGATTGAGATGACTGTGATGGTTTGAAATATGTCCTAATTGAGGGTTGAGTAGGTTGAGGTTGAGAAGTTTGAGGTGTTTGTGTAGATGTGGTATGTTCTGATGGCTGTTGTGGTGGCTGGGATGTGGGTTGAACATCAGGGTAAACAGATGTGTAGGTTTGAGGATCAACATTTACCAGTATCTGTTTCACTAACTGAGGTATTTGTAAGGGTCTAACCACTCGTTTCTTAATGTCAGCATTTAGCAAATCATTAAAAGCCCTTTTTGCAAGCTTAAAGGGTGGAATTAAATCAGTGATAGGTTGGGGTTCATCAATACAAAATGTATATATAAGCTGACAGAATCTAGCAAAGTATACTACATTCCTATCCTCTATCATCCTATCCCCTATGAAACCTAGCACAGCACTTGCAAAATCGAAGTGAGTTTGATGAATAAGAGCATGCCCGATTTGCTAACTCATGATTGGAATAGCATCAAAGTTGGAGCATTTATTGGCGAATGCCTTAGTGATGCAATCAAAGAAAAAGCTCCATTCTTTCCTGATATTTGCTCTTTTCAGTTGTCCAAGCTTTCCCAAACTTTGCTCATAAACCAAACTGGCCATAAGATGCTGTAGAACAGGGTCCTCCACTGTTGAGAATGTACAGCCTTCTGGTAAGTGGAGAGCTTTGCGAACTGCCCCAGGAGTAACTATATGTTCAACATCATTTACTTCAAATACGATGCTTGGAGTACCAGTAGCACCACCATCATAAAAAATCCTAGTCCACCAAAACGTCAGTACTTGTTGGCTTGAAATGGTTTGAGGTTGGGTCAAAGCATACCCAATCTCACTATTTGCTAAGAAATCTTGCACAAAGTGCAAATCTGATGGAGCTTCAGCCTTGTTCAAGATTGCAGCATAATTATTTGGTACAAACTTGGCTCCATCAACAATTAAATCCTTGGACGCCATCAGAAATTAGTGAGAAACTTGTTTGCCTGAAAGGTGTTTGTTGAAATGTCTGTAGAGTGAACCGTCAGAAAATGTGAGAGAATAAGAAAAGAGAGAGAGTGAAATAGAATAAAAATATGAATAAAAGATTTGAAAATCTTTTATCTCTTTTACTTAGACAACCCACGTTACAGCAGTTAATGAGGAGTGGAACAGACCTTTACACCTGTCAAACATGTAGCAGTTAAGGCAAAAGTTAATGGGCACGGTAAATAAGCAATTATGACTTTGCACGTTTAGTTTTTTAAAAAAACTGCTCCCACTAAACGAATGATTATTACTGCTTTATCTCACATAAACCAATATTCAAAAAAATGTGACCGTTGATGTAATGACAAAAAATAAACCAAGTAAATAAATACTGCCACGTCAGCATCAGAACTTGATTATTATCAGAATTTAAAAGTCATCAGAATATTGCTTCTTAACTCGAAAAGTGAATGTTTATTCCTGTAATTCTTGACACAAATACTGATATGGGTACATCAGAACTTAATCATCAGAACTTCCATCAGAACTTGTCCTCAGAATTTATACAACAAACACTTAAACAGTTCATCCAAAATAACATTTATCACCACAATAATTTTCATCATTCATATGGAGTGTATGTGTGTGCATTAAGCTAACTATCAGACAAAGAGTAAAGTCTGATTCACTTCAGTACATCTTAGAAATAAGGCATAACTAAGAACTTTGCTTAAAATCTGTCATTATTCTGAAGTCTACTATAGAATGAGTTCATGCAAGAGTCCACCTCAACTGTTTTGTGCTCATTTTATGCATCTTTTGAAATTCCTTTTTACAGCGGCTTCTCAGTGTAAGTGAGTCACAACTGCTTATCAGAATTTATGCTATTATCAGAGTATTTCTCCAGTAATCATAGAGTGTGAAAAGTCACCAAGAAAATTTTATGTTGCTTTTCTAATGCATATTACTTAATACCAGCAATGCACTTGGGTCTTCCCTTCCACATTTTTACTCTAGCTCTCAAAGGAGTACCTGATTTTCATTCCTTTTTTTTAATAAGTGAGGCTTATCAACACTTAGTTCATTCACCAGATTTACTAACATCAGAACTTAACAAATAAGAAGCACTATTCTAGTTTTTGACTTAGTAATAAGATATACAAAGTAAACTTAACTAAGCTCAATATCAGAATTTGCTTGTGTTAAAAGATTTCCACATAAATAATTACTTCAAACATGGGATCTTTAGTATATTAAAGATTACTAGGTCAGCATCTAGCACAGTTATCCTCATTGGATTGAATAGTTACAGAAATATTCATATCACTATCAGAGTTTAGAAATTCACATCAGACAACAATCAACACTTAAGTAAGTTTCAATTTAAGCACATAATACACAAAGATAGTAATATCTATAAATATTGATCATAAAGTCTGATGTATCAGAACATAAACTAAGCAGATTTAGAGAAAGAACCTGAAACCATTCCAAGTTTATTTACCAATCTTGTAAAAGTAGCTTCACACAGTGGTTTTGTGAAGATATCTACTAGTTGTTGATCTGTGGGAACAAAATGCAATTCCACTGTACCTTCATCCACATGTTCCCTTATGAAGTGGTACCTAATGCTGATGTACTTTGTCATTGAGCGCTGAACTGGATTACCTGTCATAGCAATAGCACTTTGATTATCACAGTAAATAGGGATTTTAGAAAATTCTAACCCATAATCCAGTAAATGATTCTTCATCCAAAGAATCTGTGCACAACAGCTTCCTGCAGCAATGTACTCTGCTTCTGCAGTTGATGTGGAAATTGACTTCTGTTTCTTGCTAAACCAAGAAACTAATCTGCCTCCAAGAAATTGGCAGCTTCCACTTGTGCTTTTCCTGTCAATTTTGCATCCTGCAAAATCTGCATCTGAGTAACCTATTAGCTTAAAGTCTGATTCTCTAGGATACCACAATCCCAGATCAGCTGTACCCTTAAGGTATTTGAATTTTTTTTCCTTCTCTTGGATCTGCTTGAAATCTTGCACAAAGACAGGTAGCATACATGATATCAGGTCTACTTGCAGTTAGATAGAGTAGTGAGCCAATCATACCTCTGTAATCAGTAATATCTACTGATGTACCAGTATCCTTATCTAATTTTGTTGCAGTGGCCATAGGAGTGGATGCACTTGAACAATCTTGCATTCCAAATTTCTTCAACAAATTTCTGGTGTACTTAGATTGACAAATAAAGGTTCCTTCTTCATTCTGCTTGACTTGAAGACCCATAAAATAGCTAAGTTTTCCCATCATACTCATTTGATATCTTGACTGCATTAGCTTGGCATACCTTTTACAAAGTCTGTCATTTATAGAACCAAAAATGATATCATCAACATATATCTGCACCAAAAGTAAGTCCTTTCCATGGTTGAGATAAAACAGTGTTTTGTCAATTGTCCCTCTGTTAAATACACTTTCCAGAAGAAACTGAGCTAATGTCTCATACCATGCTCTTGGAGCTTGCTTAAGGCCATAAAGTGATTTGTCAAGTCTGTAGACATGATTAGGAAATTTTGAATCTACAAAACCTGGAGGTTGTTCAACATATACTTCTTCTTCCAATTCTCCATTAAGAAAAGCACTTTTTACATCCATTTGAAAGACTGTAAACTTTTTGTGAGCAGCATAAGCCAAAAATATCCTTATGGCTTCTAATCTAGCAACTGGTGCAAATGTTTCATCATAATCAATTCCCTCCTGTTGAGAATATCCTTTTGCAACCAGCCTTGCTTTATTCCTTGTAATTATGCCATCACTATCAGTTTTGTTTCTGAACACCCACTTTGTACCAACAACAGATCTGTTTTTTGGTCTTTGTACTAGGGTCCAGACTTTATTTCTTTCAAATTTATTTAACTTTTCCTGCATTGCTTGCACCCAATCAGCATCTTGAAGAGCTTCTTCCACTTTCTTTGGTTCAGTCTGAGAAAGAAAAGAGTGATAAAGACATTCATTTGATATAGCTGTTCTAGTTCTGACACCTGCATCAGGATTTCCAATAATTAAGTCAGGTGTATGTGCTTTAGTCCACTTCCTTGCAGATGGAAGGTTTTCTCTAGAACTGGATGCTCCCCCATGATCTATGCTATCTTCATCAACCTTTTCTGATGCCCCCCTGAAATTATGCTCTCTGAGTTAGATCCTTCAAAATTGGAGTTCCCAGAATTACCAGAACTTGGCCCATCAGAACTTGATGAATAAGAACTTGAAGAGCCATTTGTAGGTTCTGATGCTTCTTGAGATATGGTTGTATCTTCAGTATGCTCCCCCTGCATAGGTGCATCTTCCTTTGGTGTAGTCACCACAGTTTCAATAACATTAGAGTTTAATCCATCAGAGTTTGCAATATCAGGATTTAGACTGTCAGGATTTACAGTATCAGAATTTAAAACTTCATTCTCAAATCTCAGTTGATCATGATCATTAAAATCTTCAAGTCCTGTAATCTCCTTATCATCAAAAGAGAGATTGATAGATTCCATGACAACCCTTGTTCTTAAATTGTAGACTCTGAAGGCTTTTGTGGAAAGTGGATATCCAACAAAAATTCCTTCATCAGCTTTTAAATCATATTTGGATAGCTGTTCAGGATGAGTCTTAAGAATAAAACACTTACATCCAAATACATGAAAATACTTCAGATTTGGCTTCTTTTTCTTCACCATCTCATATGGTGTCTTTCCATGCTTGTTAATGAGTGTTGCATTTTGAGTAAAACAAGCAGTCTGCACAGCTTCAGCCCAGAAATAGGTTGGTAACTTTGCTTCATCAAGCATAGTCCGTGTAGCTTCAACAAGAGTTATATTCTTTTTTTCAACAACTCCATTTTGCTGTGGAGTTCTAGGAGCAGAAAATTCCTGCTTTATTCCATGATCTTTGCAGAACTCTTCCATGATCAAATTCTTGAACTCAGTGCCATTATCACTTCTTATGATCTTCACAGAATCTTTGACCAATTTATCCAGTTGCTTGACATGATCAATCAAGATAGATGCAGTTTCACTTTTTGTGTGCAAGAAATACACCCATGTGTATCTGGTGAACTCATCCACTATGACCATAACATATTTCTTCTTTGCAATAGACATGACATTAACTGGACCACTATGGCCTATATCTAATAGGCTGACTCTTAACCCCTGACTTTGAAGGTAAGGAGTTTATGTTCTTATTTTTCCTGCAAAAAGAAGCCAGATGGTTAGAATTTCCACAGTTATAACATTTCTTTCTAGGAGCATTAGGAACAGGCTTATAATCATTACTTTTATTCACACCTTCCTTTCCATTCCTATTTTTCCTAGGGAGCTTTACCTTGTTTACATTCTTAACATCTTTCAGCTTATGCTTAAGCTGTTTCTTTGTCATTAAGCCTATGTTAACTTCAGTTGGTTTATCCTGTTTTGGTTTGTCAGAAGTTAATTTCTCTTTAACTTCTGATTTATCAATATCATACTTTACAGCTACAAACTTAACAGGCCTTACCTTTGTCTTTTGTTTAACAACTATAGGCTCAATTTCTACAGTTCCCTTATCAATCTTATCATCTCCATAACCTAAGCCTTCTTTCCAGTTTCCAATACTTAACAAATTCTGAGTTGTTCTGCCAGAGTTAGTCCAAGTCCTGATAATCTCTCTTTCCTTTTCTAACTCAGTTTTTAGAGATTCTTTTATTTTAAGTACTTCATCCCTAACATAAAAGGCATCATCTCTATCTTTCTGAGTTTGATGGAACATGACTAACTCTTTTTCTAAATAATCATTCCTCTTTTTATAAGCAAGATTTTCAGAAGTTAATCTTTCACATGTTAAAGTTTGATCTCTATAACTAATGAACATGGTTTTAAGATATCTTCTCAACTCAGTAATATCATCAGTATGAAAGGCATAAGTAGTTTGAGGTACCTTTAACTCAGCATTATCAGAACTGCTCTCAGCATTTGCCATCAAGGCATAGTTCACCTCACTTTCAGAATCTGAAGTGTCTGTCCATCTTTTCTTCTTTATGACAAGAGCCTTGCCTTTGTCACTCTTCACTTTCTTGCAATCAGGAGATATGTGGCCTTTCTTACCACAGTTGTAGCACTTGACATTTGAGTAATCTCCTTTGTCAGACTTTCCTCCTTTGCCTTCAGATTTTCTGAAACCCTTCTTATCAGAACTTGCACCTTTCCTGGAAAATTTCTTTCCCTTTCTGAATTTCCTGTATGCAATCCTTGTGATTCCTTTCACCATAAGAGCACACAGCTTCATCATTTGTTCATCAGCATCCATCTCAGGTAAGCTTTCAGTTTCTGAGTCATCATCACTATCAGAACTTGATGACTCAGTATCAGACTTTGTGATGAGAGCTTTTTCTTTGCCTTTTCTTGAGGTAGCTTCTTTGGGGGATTCCTCCTCAGCCTTTAGAGCAACTGTCCTCGATTTTCTTCCATTCCTCTTGCTTCTTTGTTCCATCTCAAGTTCATGAGTCTTGAGCATCCCATAAATTTCATCAAGAGTTATTTCTTCAAGATTGTAGTCTTATAGTGGTGGCCTTCAAATCCCAACTTTCAGGAAGAGCTAACAGGAATTTAAGATTTGAATCTTTAAGATCATATTCCTTGTCAACTAGTGACAAATCATTCAAGAGTTTGACAAATCTGTCATATAAACCAGTCAATGACTCATCAGGTTTTGAGTCAAAGTGCTCATACTCTTGAGTGAGTATAGTCTTCATGTTCTTCTTAATTGAATCAGTTCCCTGGAATCTTGTCTCCAAGGCATCCCATATCTTCTTTGCAGTATTGCAGTTAATTACCCTATTTGACATAACATTATCAATGGCACTATGCAGCAAGTGTCGTACCTTAGCATCCTTAGCACTTGATGAGATATCTTCAGCAGTGTAATCACTCTTCTCATTTGGAACAGACTTTGCTGGTTCACCTGCAACTACAATAGAGAGTTTGGTTGGCTTGTGTGGTCCTTCATTGATTCTGTCAAGGTATTCTGGATCTGTAGCTTCCAGAAACATAGACATCCTCACCTTCCATATGGGATATTCAGATGGTTTCAGTATGGGAACTCTAATAGTCTCATATCGATTATGGATTTGAGTCTTTGGAGGTTCTTCAGTTTTGGTGGGCTTGGTTGGAGTTTGTTCTTCTTCAGACATGATTGTTTTTGGATCTTAAACTGTTTGTGTGTTTAACAGATCTACTTTGATACCACTTGTTAGGTCTCACACACTGTAGAAGGGGGTTGAATACAGTGTTTATCACAATCAAATCGAATATAAGAACACAGAAAATAGATTTTATTTAACACAATAAACTCTGTTACAATATGGAACTGTCCTCTCTCAGTGATGAACAACTTATCACGAGAGCTGCTAGGGTTACAATGAATAATAACTTCGATTATGATAACACATATTGTGTAAACCCTATGTCTATGTTTATATACTACACAGTTACAAGATAAATTCTAATTGATACGTAATGTAATTTTGCTTCCTAAAATATATCAACTAGTTATCTTTTCTTCCAAGTATTCTATTCTTCATAAAATTCCTTCTTCATGCATATCTCTTCTTGCGTTTGTCTTGATCTTCTTTTCTTTTAATCAGCCGCCTTCCTTATTTGAAAGTCTCCTTAAGTCCTGATATTATCTCCTGATAAATATCTCCTGATAACTTAAGTTCTGACAACTTAAGTTCTGACTTCAGTATAAGTGTTGATTTTCAGTTAAGTACTGATTTGTCCTGTTAAGTAAGATCTGAAAAACTAAACACAAATCATATTAGTCATGACATTATCAAATATATCTAATAGGGTTCACACACTGTGCAAACTGGTGCTAAAGACACAGTCACTGCACCTTCACAAATTCAGCTTGATGTGGCTCCAATAAATGTGGAGTCACAACCAAAATCATTAGTTATAGAAGCACCTCAAACACCAAATTCTTCCACAAACTCTTTGGATGTGGACATGATCAACACATCAATTCTTGATTCCCCTTTTTTAACTTTGTTGAAGAAGCCAAAATCTATTGCAAGTGAACATCATCTTTTGGATGATTTGTTGGCTCACTTGCCAATTCTTTCGGGAACTGTTGAAATATCTGTGCCCAAAATCTCATCAATCAGCACAAAGTCCCCAATAGTTTCAATTCCAAGTTCATTCATTTCTACTCTCTCGATGGATATTGCTCATCCGTCGAGTAGTGATTGTATCCCGGCGGATAAGCTTAACAGCATTTATCCGTCAGATAGTCAAACTGCTAACCCGATGGATATTCCTCATCCGTCGGGTGTCTCTGCATAACTTCAAATTTCATCTATTATCTCTAGTGCAGAAGACTTAGTGGTTCTACAGTCACTCTTAGGATTGAGGGACGAGAGTATTATGAGTGAGAGTCTGGGTTGCTCCCAGGAAAAAGGAGAGAAAAAGAGTGAAAATATACAATCCATTTCTTCAGGATTGGCAAAAGAGAGTGAGAGGAGTCCCACCTTAGATAGTGAAGGTGAGGGTGGGAAGCCAGGGTGAGACCCTGATGCAATAAAAGAGAGAACAAGAGAGAAATGCAGGTACAGGAGCTATAAGGATGGATGTCATTGCTAGTGAGTTAATGAATGTCCAGGATGCAGACAGGGAGGGACTATCTCAGCAATCTCAAGCTGTTATAGATTCCACCTCCCTTGATGCTGAGGCATTTACTCACCCTGTTCCAGCTTATCAACTTCTTGTTGAACAGGGCAATGACAATGCAGAAAGGATGCTCGATTTGGTGCATACCACTCAGTCAATGCTAAGAGCTAAGGATGCCATCACAACTTTGCCCTCTACAGCTGGTGATGTTGATTATGAGACTGGTGGTTCAACAAATTTCTTTGGAGATGAAGGTGGAGATAGTGCAGAAGAGCCATTGGACATAGGGGGAGAAGTAGGTTCCAGTTCAAGATCAGGCATGCCATCATGGGCATTTTCAAAACATTGTGATGAACACTACTTCAAAACAAGCCTGATCCAACTCATAAATCAGAAAAATTCTGCCCTTCAAACCACTACAAATGCCAACACCAAGAAGCTCCTTCAAGCACATCTTGCTTCTCTGCAACTACAACAGATTCAAGGCTTTCAACATGCTAGAGATGGCAACACCATCAAGGGTGATATTGATGAGATGAAAAAGGCTATATCTGACAAGATGGACTCTAAGCTTCCAGAAGCTACAATGCTTGACATCAAGAGACAACTCAGGAAAAATTTTGATCTTGCCACAAATATAGATGCCTTAGATACAAGAATGTCAGCTATGGAAGCATCTCTAACAACCATTCATCTTCATCAAGCTCAACAAACAGACTTGCTTCAGAAACTGTTGGCTGCACAAACCTCCTCCTCTACTCAACTTGATGATAACAAAAAGAGGGAGAAAAGACCAAGTGAGGGGGGGGGGAAGCTTCAAATTTAAATCAGTATAGTAATTATGCCTACAATTGCTTTCACCAAGCCACCAGTAACAGACAGTATTGATCTGATCAATGCAGCAACAACCAATTTAAGAGAAGCTGAAAAGGAGTAGTTGAAGCAAATCAACTGGGAGAAAATTGATGAGGACATACAAAAGAAGTTTGGGCTAGTAAAGAAGCCAGTAAAGTCAGCCATTCATCACTCTCAAGTCAAGCAGATCTCTGTGAATGAAATGAGCATGAATGTAATAACCCCCAAAAATTTTGAACTTTTTGTAACCCTTATGAATAGTGTTTTTGATGAATGAGAAAACTTTTCATTCCCCACTATGTAGGGGTTCTGTTATGGATATTCTGATATTTTATTAGTACTCTATATGGTATATAAGTGTATGTAAAGATCGTCAGAATCCAATTCCGAACACTTTGATTTTTCCCGGAAATCCACTAGATACGGAAAGAATTGAGTATAAGGTAACAGAATAAAAAGGATTTAAATTCAAGGATTATAAGAGAGGATCATAAAAGGATTATAATGTATTGAGAAAGGTTAAGGAAACCCAAGTAATAAGATCCCGGGTATGATCCCTTAAACGATAAACGAAAACGAAAGTTAAGCGAACCGTATAATAGATCAGCGGTCATTAGGCAAACAATTAGGAAGTTAATCAAGGAGGTTAGGGATGATGAGGTCATCCAACCAATAAGGAGAGGACAAGTAAGAGATGATGACACAATAAGGTGATGTAAGCATGACATAGGGAGGGAGGAGATGTGGTTGGTTTATAACCATACAAAGACAAGGTTAATAAGGTAATTAACCAAAAATCCAAACAAAACTACATCCACCAAGCCAAAACAAATCATTTCATCAAAACAAAAATTTTATTTCTCTTCACCAAGAAGCTTGCTCTCGGCTTTTTCCATTTTCAAGAAGAGGAATTTTCAAAATTCAAGTTCCAAGCTTCCTAAATTGGTAAGATAATTCTCTAGTACTCCTTATGCATAGATATGGCTATCCTATGAGTTTAAGCCTCCAATTCATTCTCAATCTTCTCCAAGAAATCAATGAAGAAGACAATGAATAGTGATTTCAAGGTTTTTAACTTGATTTTTCTTGTTTTTCCTTTAAGATCCAAGCATCCCTAAGACATCTCAAGGCTTCTTAAGGCTTCCTAGCTACTCACATCACTTCAAGGAAGGTATAACATCTCCAAACCCTAGCTTTACTTTGTATATTAGGATGATTTTGATAGTTATGGTAATAGAGTAGCTTAATGCTTGTTGGTTTAGAGTTTGGGTTGGAATGGTGGTGAATTGAATGTTGAAATCTTATGGTTTGGTTAAAGGACTTAAGTATAGTTTAAATTCAAGTTTAAGAATAAGTATAAATTGTAATGTTGAGTTTATTGGGGCTTTTATGATGTAGTGAGGATGGATTTTGGTTGTACGAATGGATTGGGATTGATTGGTGGTTGAATTGGAATGGTATAAAATTGGGAAATCGCGTAAACATAGCCGTCGTAATGTCGGATTTACTTTAGACTGCTTTGGTTCATAACATTAGCACCCGAGAACTCCATGCTAGGTTTTGACCATTGCCATGTTTAGATAGTTCATGTTACGAGCTTTGTTTTGATATGTGGTTCGTTTGATTCTGATGTACGGTTTAGGAGAAACGGCCGTTTTAAGTAACGACGTTTCGCGAACGAACCATTACCCCTCGCCTTACTTTGAAACATATGTTAATGACCTAAAAGGGCTAATTGGAGAATGAAACATTTTTTGTAGAGTGTGTTAGGCAGTTGGTAAGACTCTCGCGAAAGAATCGCCTTAAAACTCGTAATGGTTAAACTATTAAAAATGGTGGAGCCGAGGGTACTCGAGTGACTTAAGAGAATCAGTAAGCGCAAAGCGAGCGTTAGAGTCTAATTTGGTTAAAGTATAGATTTACAAGTGACTTTGGTTTAATTCCAACTCACATGTTGTTTATAGGTTACCAGACTCGTCCCGAGCCATTTGTAACCCCCAGTCGCTCAGGCAAGTTTTCTACCCGTTATACTGTTGTTGTGATGTATATGTGTATATGCATGATCTTGCGATAAATGCATATTTGTTATTAGCAAATTCTTGCGATATATTGTAGCATGTGATATGGTATATATGCATGCCTGTTTCATATTCTTGATTTATATATCTGTTGGTTCAATGCTTATAGTTGCATAATACATATGCTAGAGATAAGCGGTATTTGAGTTTACCCTTAGTATAGGGGATCAAAAGGTGAACATATTTTTAAACCGGGAGTCGATGTTCCCGAGTATATTATATATATATATATTTATATATATATATATGGATATAGTTTTCAAAACTATTGATCGAATAAGGTTTATTCGATAACTTTATATTAATTAATGAATATTATTTGAATATTCATTCGAGGACTTATGACTCTGTTTATTCTATTTAATGATTATTAATCGAATATTCATTTGAGGATGTATGACTCACTTTATTTTATTTAATGAATATTAGTTATAATATTCATTCAAGGTATTATGACTCCGCTTATTATTTAATAATATTCTTTATTTTATTAAAGAATAATGTTTCGATAATCAAACTTATTTTCGATTATTCAAATAAAGATAGTACTTTCATATAAGTATATCTTTGGTTATTTAATATCCATTTCAAGTATAAGTTTTAAAACTTCTACTTCGATTATTTTTATAAGGATTATCTTTATGAGAATATTATTTAAATAATAATATTCAGATATTTTCTAATATATCGGGACTGATTTATTTTAATAAATCAGCAGTACTCCAAACATTCTTAAAAATGTTTTCGAGTCTTCAAAATGATTTTTAAAGTTAGAGTGGACCCCAAAACTCATTTTTATATTTAAGATCTTCCTTTCAAAGGGGATTTAAATACTCGCTCAAAACCTGGGGGATCCAGCTCTGTGGTGCATTTTACATTCGCAACGTGATTGCTGTTTTGAGAAAACAAATGAGTTGATTACTTACCCAACGTTCGGGAAGTAAGCCCATCTAATTGAGTCGGCATAAGCGACAGGCCGGGGTACGGTCTATCAAAGTGTAATTGGCTGGGTGGCAGTCCATCAACGCGTAAGAGGCCGGGTGGCGGTCCAGCACAAGGTCCTTATGTGGCCAGGGTGATGACCGGTGGGGGATTCATCCATCTACTAGTAGAAAAGGTTACTTATTTGTATCTTTGCCTGATCAGCAAGATATCGGGTTTATGCCAAAATTCTTTTCCTTTCCAAAATTCATTGGATGTTTCAAACTCTGTTCATACTTTACATAACAGAGGTTCCAGGAAATGTTTAAGAGATATATATGTGGATATATATATATCGGGACTAAATAAAGTATCTCGTAACTTTATTTCATTCAATAATATTTCAAAGATTGAATCTATTCAAGTCTTAACTTGTGGTCTCATCTATGGGATGACCTTTTTAAACCTATAATACTTTGAACAGTGGTAGTTCAAGTAGCCTTATAAATGATATAAGTATAGTGAAGTAATTGGTAACTTCATCCCTTATTTTTGCTTATATCCAGTAAGTAATTATCTTTCACCTGATAAAGGTTTCCAGCAAGTTATCCATTTAGATGCTTGCATTATTATTTACACTATATATTATCTTGCGAGCTGTAATGCTCACTCTTGCTTTATTTCTTCATCACACAACAACAGTTAGGAAGGATGGCCAGACTCAAGCAGACCCAGCGCAAGAGCGTGGGAAGCGCCCCGCGCCTTCCCGTTGAGATCATCGCTGCTATAGCTGCAGAGGTAGATCTATCTGTAGATCAGACCATCTACTTTTGAGAATCAATTATGTATAATTATAACTTGTGGCAGATAATG
The DNA here is from genome assembly GCF_009905375.1 of Apium graveolens. Lineage (NCBI taxonomy): Eukaryota > Viridiplantae > Streptophyta > Magnoliopsida > Apiales > Apiaceae > Apium > Apium graveolens. Next base: position 96,946,628 of record NC_133656.1, read on the forward strand.
GCAATTAATTGTAAACTTATTAAGTAATCATTTTGGGTTGTAATAACTTTTAAATTGTGGATTCAAAGACTTGTACTTATTTCAATTTCATCTCTGAGACTATAACGGGTTGTGGTGTGTGTTAGTGTGGGGTCACAGCATAAGGTTAATTATTATTAGTTAAGTGAAGTGAGATTGTAGAAAGAAAGACCGTGACGACCCGGATCCCCGACCCCGGATCTGGGGGTGTTACAGAAATGGTATCAGAGCCAAGCGTTATAAACCTCAGAGATGATGCGACGATATAATAACAAACTCACAAAGATAATAAGAACTCTTGCCAAGTTCATGGTCGGACTACTTAAAGTAGCAATGACAGTTAAAACCCTTACGGGAACCCTTATAAGTATCATGATAGTAACTTAGCTCGTTTAATGTGTAGGCGCTTGAGATAGAGGACCCTGAGATGTTCGAGCGTGAGCATGATGAGGCAGTGCTAGATGTCGAGGATCAGGAGGAGCCTGAGATGGAGGATGATGAGGAGGACCCCTCAGAGGAGTTAGAGACAGAGGTCATTACTATTTCAGATGAGGAGGACCCCGATGAGGTCCCAGTAGCTGAGGAGCGTGTCGGACCTATGGTAGTGTACACTGGTACCCCTTTACCCACACTCCCGGTGGTCAGAGCTCCCACCCCTCCACCACTATCTTGGAGCCCCTATAATGACAGCTCAGAGACCCATACTCCCGAGCCTAGGCAGACCGAGGAGGCACCCCCAGCGGCTCCGGATTCACCACCTCTCGACCCTGCCCATAGGCAGTCTTTGTTAGCCCACGGCTATGTTCAGGATGTACTGAGGACCCGAGTGGCTGTTGCTGAGGCCCGGCTGGATGAGGTCAGGAGGGAGTTGGATGCGGAGAGGGCGGGTAGGTGTACCCGAGCTTATGAGACTAGGGCTGCTATACCCCGATCCTTGAGGAGGGAGCTGACGGGGATAGAGCTCACGTCCCGAGCGAGACTCAGATCGCTCCAGGGGGACAGGCATGGTAGGATCTCCAGGCGGCAGGCCGACTATATCTTCCGTCGTGCGATGGAAAGGGTATGGGAGCTGACCCGCTCCGGTGTATGATTCAGGATTGACGATGGGATAATCTAGTTGTTTAGTTAGTCGAGGCCTTAGTAAGTGCCAATTTTCCGGGATAGTTGACTTGTATATAGCATCCCTTTTTCTGACTAGACAGATAGACTCTTGTGTATCACTTTTGGGATAGATGGCTATAGCACTGTTGTACTTTTGACCAGATCGAAACTATATATTTCTCGCATTGTATATATTTGTTTCCTTTCAGTTCAGTTCCTTAGTGAGGAGATCACTGTTTTTATCATTATTATTACTGCACTTCTTATTAGAACTGTCATAATATAATAGAATTGCGAGATACATTCTCCCCATTATAGAGCTGTGCAAGGCACAATATTATGTATGATTGTGACCTAACGTTGAATTTCCCAATAAATTTTTTTATTATCAGTAGCATGCCGCCAAGAAAGATTGGAACTAGGGCGAACCCTGGATCTGAGGACCAGGGAAGCCATAACCAGGACGATAGGAACCAGGAACACAGTGAAGAGGAAGATGAGGATTATGTTGAACAGGATGACTCCCTGTATGAAGATGAAGAGGAAACATATGATGTTGAGGGATTTGAGATAGAGGCTGAGGAAGGAGAAACTGAGGTTGAGCAACCAATACCAAACCCAGGCATGGATCCCATGGGCCAGTTCATTCAACTCCTAAGGCAGAACTTGGAACATCAACCCAACCCACCCCCTCAAGGAAATAACAATGCTGTGGCAAACTCTTTCAGGGCTTTTAAGTCCCTTAAGCCCCCTGAGTTCCACGGATCAGCCGACCCAGTTGAGGCAAGGGCATGGTTAAAGGAAATGGAGAAATCCTTTGAGATTTTGAGTACCGATGAGGCACAGAAGACTGTATTTGCTACCTACCTTCTGAAAGGAGAGGCCAACTACTGGTGGGAGGCCAAGAAAAACATGGAGACAGATGCTATCATAACCTGGGAGAGATTCAGTCAGTTGTTTTTGGGGAAGTATTTCCCGAGATTTATGGAAAACCAGATGGAGCTCAAGTTCCTGGAGCTAAAGCAGAATAACTTATCTGTAGCAGAGTACGAAGCGAAATTTACTGAGTTATCAAGGTTTGTGCCGGAATTTGTGAGCACCGAGGAAAAGAAAGCTAGGAGGTTTCAGCAGGGACTGAAACCGTGGATTCAGAATAGGGTGGCAATCCTTGAGCTTACGGATTATGCCACTCTGGTGTAAAAGGCAACAATTGTAGAAGCCGGAAGTGAACAGATGCAGAAGGAAAGAGAGAAGAAAGGAATAAAGAGGAAAAGTATGAGCATGGGTGGAGGTTCCGCAGGAAGGAGCTTATCAACTAGATTTAATCGAGGAGCAATGTCCCTACCGTGAAAGAACACTGGGTTTAAGCGGCCAATGAGCGTGAATGTGAGCCAGAGCGGCCAGAAGTCAAGAATGTCCTATTCCAACCAGTCTCGACCCCCATTGCCAGCCTGTAACACTTGTGGAAGGATACATTCTGGGGAGTGTAAAGGAAAGCCGGTAATCTGCTTCAAGTGTGGTCGAGAGGGTCACTATTCGGATAAGTGCACTTCGCCAACCCCCGCCCAACCACCACTTGTCATCAGTGTGGACGCCCGGGTCATTGGAAGAGGGAATGCCCAATGAACAAACCAACAGCTTCGGGAGCAAGCAGGGCTGCTTCTAATAAGCCACCTACTGCAAGGACTTTCAACATGACAGTCCAGGATGCTATGAAAGATTCAGATGTGATAGCAGGTACCCTTTCTCTAAATTCAGTCAGTGCAAACGTTTTATTTGATTCAGGAGCAACTAAATCTTTTATATCAAGGGACTTTGCGTGTAAATTAAGACTTAAAGCTGAACCCTTGATAGAGCCCTTACAAGTAGAAATAGCCAACCATGAAGTTATTCTTGTTAATTTGATTCACCCCGCCTATGAGTTAGGCATAGGGGAACAATCTTTCAGTGTTGATCTGATTCCTTTTAAGTTAGGGGAATTTGATATAATTTTGGGAATTGACTGGCTATCTAGCAATGATGCTCAGATAGACTGTAAATGGAAGAAAGTTAAGTTGAATATTCCAGGAAAGAAAGAAGTCATATTTAGGGGAAAGAGGCAGACGCAGAAATTTTTGACCATGGCCTAGGCTAGAAGGATGCTACGAAAAGGAAACGAGGCTTACCTAGCCTATGTGGTAGACACACAAAAGGAGGTGCCCAACTTACAAGATATTCCAGTAGTCAACGAATTTGAAGATGTATTCCCACAAGACCTTCCGGGTTTACCACCCGATAGAGTGATTGAATTTGTTATTGAGTTGGCCCCAGGAACGGCGCCAGTTTCAAAAGCACCTTACCGGTTAGCCCCGTTAGAAATGAAGGAATTAGCTATCCAATTGCAGGAACTCTTGGATAAGGGTATGATAAGACCCAGTGTGTCTCCGTGGGGAGCACCAATTTTATTTGTTAAGAAGAAAGATGGGAGCATGAGGCTGTGCATCGACTATCGAGAGTTGAACATGCTAACCATAAAGAGCAAGTACCCGTTACCTAGAATAGACGATCTGTTCGACCAGCTAAAGGATGCTGTTTATTTTTCCAAGATTGACCTGAGAACTGGATATCACCAACTAAAGATTAAACCCGAAGATATCCCCAAGACAGCGTTTCGTACCAGGTATGGGCATTATGAGTTCTTGGTAATGTCCTTTGGATTAACCAACGCCCCAGCGGCTTTCATGGATTTAATGAATAGAGTATTTAAGAAGTACTTGGACAAGTGTGTGATAGTTTTTATCGATGATATTTTGATTGACTCAAGGACTGAGGTAGAACATGCAGAGCATTTGAGGATAGCTCTAGGAATCCTCAGAGAGGAACAGTTACATGCCAAATTCTCGAAGTGTGAATTCTGGCGGAATGAAGTACAGTTTTTAGGACATGTGATCAATAAAGAAGGAGTATTGGTCGATCCCTCCAAGATAGAGGCGGTCTCAAATTGGGAAAGGCCAACCACACCCACAGAGGTAAGGAGTTTCATAGGATTGGCCGGCTACTATCATAGATTTGTGCAGGACTTTGCGAAGGTCGCAGCCCCTTTGACACGACTTACTCGTAAGACAGAAAAGTTTGAATGGACGGAGAAATGTGAGAACAGTTTTCAGGAATTAAAGAAAAGGTTGGTAACGGCCCCGGTGTTGGCATTGCCAGACGGAAAAGGAGATTTTGTGATATATAGTGACGCGTCGCACAAAGGATTAGGGTGTGTGCTTATGTAGCACGGTAAGGTGATTGCGTATGCTTCGAGACAACTGAAGGAATATGAGATTAGATATCCTACTCATGACCTTGAGCTCGCGACAATAGTTTTTGCCTTAAAAATTTGGAGACACTACTTGTATGGAGAGAAGTGCGAGATTTTCACAGACCATAAGAGCCTCAAGTACATATTTACGCAGAAAGAGCCCAACATGCGCCAGAGGAGATGGTTAGAACTAATCAAGGACTATGATTGTGAGATTCTCTATCATTCGGGGAAAGCCAATGTGGTGGCTGACGCCCTCAGTAGAAAGGAAAGGCTCAGAATGATAATAACTTTGGAGGAATTAATCAGGGATTTTGAAAGAATGGAAATAGAAGTAAAGGTAACCGGAACCGGAACTGAAAAGCTGTTTGAGATATCAATGCAGCCAGAGTTATTAGAAAAGATTAGGTTGTGCCAAGAAAGAATGATGAATGAGGGCAGAGAGTCAATGACTGGAGAAGAGATCCATACTGAGAGAGACAATAAGGGGATAATGAGGTATTCCTACAGGATTTGGGTTCCGAATGTTCAAGAACTTAAAGACGAGATTTTGGATGAAAGTCATAGTTCAAGGTATTCCATTCACCCGGGAAGCACCAAGATGTATAAGGATTTGAAGGAATATTACTGGTGGCCCAACATGAAGAGGGACGTAGCAGAATGGGTAAGCAAATGTTTGACTTGCCAAAGAGTAAAGGCAGAGCACCAGAGACCCAGTGGACTTTTACGACCCCTGGAGATTCCCGAATGGAAATGGGAACAGATAGCGATGGATTTTGTTGTAGGCTTGCCAAGGATGAAAGCCAATCATGACGCCATATGGGTAATTATAGAACGACTGACAAAGTCAGCTCATTTCATTCCTATCAATGAGAGATACACAGTTGATAGACTGGTGGACATTTACCTTAAGGAAATAGTGACGCGACATGGAGTCCCAGCGTCCATTGTCTCAGACCGAGACCCCAGATTCAACTCCAGATTTTGGAAGAGCTTTCAAGAATGTGCGGGGACCAAGTTAAATATGAGTACCGCGTACCATCCCCAGACGGATGGGCAGAGTGAAAGGACCATCCAGACACTAGAGGATATGTTGAGAGTCTGTGCAATAGACTTTAAAGGAAGTTGGGATGGTCACTTGCCGTTGATCGAGTTTTCTTATTACAATAGCTTTCATGCTAGCATCGGAATGCCGCCTTATGAGGCCCTGTACGGAAGAAGGTGTCGATCTCCCTTATTCTGGGATGGAGTAGGGGAGCGGAAGATGCTCGGACCCGAAGTGGTCCAAAGGACCAAAGACATAGTGGATCTTATCAGAGGGCGGCTTGTAGCAGCCCAAGACAGATAGAAGAAATATGCGGACCTAGCTCGAAAGGACAAGGAATATGAAGTAGGGGACTTAGTACTGCTGAAGGTATCCCCTTGGAAGGGATTAATGAGATTTGGAAAGAAAGGAAAACTAAGCCCAAGATACATTGGACCTTTTAAGATACTAAGACGGATTGGGAAGTTGGCTTACGAGCTAGCCTTACCCCCGAACCTACAACAAGTTCATAATGTGTTCCATGTGTCAATGCTAAGGAAGTATCATCGGGATGCCAGACACATAGTGGAGTACGAGCATGTGGATATGCAACCAGATCTGACTTACGTGGAGAAACCAGTAAAGATTATGGATAAGAAGGAGCAGGTGCTTCGGAACAAAGTGATCAAGCTAGTCAGAGTGCTATGGCAGAATCATAATGTGGAAGAATCAACTTGGGAACTAGAGAGCGCAATGCTAGAAAAGTACCCCCATTTGTTTTCTATTTGATTCCGGGACGGAATCCTTTTAAGGAGGGGAGACTGTAATAACCCCCAAAAATTTTGAACTTTTTGTAACCCTTATGAATAGTGTTTTTGCTGAATGATAAAACTTTTCATGCCCCACTATGTAGGGGTTTTGTTATGGATATTCTGATATTTTATTAGTATTCTATATGGTATATAAGTGTATGTAAAGATCGTCAGAATCCAATTCCGAACACTTTGATTTTTCCCGGAAATCCACTAGATACGGAAAGAATTGAGTATAAGGTAACAGAATAAAAAGGATTTAAATTCAAGGATTATAAGAGAGGATTATAAAAGGATTATAATGTATTGAGAAAGGTTAAGGAAACCCAAGTAATAAGATCCCGGGTATGATCCCTCAAACGATAAACGAAAATGAAAGTTAAGCGAACCGTATAACAGATCAGCGGTCATTAGGCAAACAATTAGGAAGTTAATCAAGGAGGTTAGGGATGATGAGGTCATCCAACCAATAAGGAGAGGACAAGTAAAAGATGATGACACAATAAGTTGATGTAAGCATGACATAGGGAGGGAGGAGATGTGGTTGGTTTATAACCACACAAAGACAAGGTTAATAAGGTAATTAACCAAAAATCCAAACAAAACTACATCCACCAAGCCAAAACAAATCATTTCATCAAAACAAAAATTTTATTTCTCTGCACCAAGAAGCTTGCTCTCGGCTTTTTCCATTTTCAAGAAGAGGAATTTTCAAAATTCAAGTTCCAAGCTTCCTAAATTGGTAAGATAATTCTCTAGTACTCCTTATGCATATATATGGCTATCCTATGAGTTTAAGCCTCCAATTCATTCTCAATCTTCTCCAAGAAATCAATGAAGAAGACAATGAATAGTGATTTCAAGGTTTTTAACTTGATTTTTCTTGTTTTTCCTTTAAGATCCATGCATCCCTAAGACATCTCAAGGCTTCTTAAGGCTTCCTAGCTACTCACATCACTTCAAGGAAGGTATAACATCTCCAAACCCTAGCTTTACTTTGTATATTAGGATGATTTTGATAGTTATGGTAATAGAGTAGCTTAATGCTTGTTGGTTTAGAGTTTGGGTTGGAATGGTGGTGAATTGAATGTTGAAATCTTATGGTTTGGTTAAAAGACTTAAGTATAGTTTAAATTCAAGTTTAAGAATAAGTATAAATTGTAATGTTGAGTTGATTGGGGCTGTTATGATGTATTGAGGATGTATTTTGGTTGTATGAATGGATTGGGATTAATTGGTGGTTGAATTGGAATGGTATAAAATTGGGAAATCGCGTAAACATAGCCGTCGTAATGTCCGATTTACTTTAGACTGCTTTTGTTCATAACATTAGGACCCTAGAACTCCCTGCTAGGTTTTGACCATTGCCATGTTTAGATAGTTCATGTTACGAGCTTCGTTTTGATATGTGGTTCGTTTGATTCCGATGTACGGTTTAGGAGAAACGGTCGTTTTAAGTAACGACATTTCGCGAACGAACCATTACCCCTCGCCTTACTTTGAAACATATGTTAATGACCTAAAAGGGCTAATTGTAGTATGAAACATTTATGTAGAGTGTGTTAGGTAGTTGGTAAGACTCTCGCGAAAGAATCTCCTTAAAACTCGTAATGGTTAAACTATTAAAAATGGTGGAGCCGAGGGTACTCGAGTGACTTAAGAGAATCAGTAAGCGCAAATCGAGCATTAGAGTCTAATTTGGTTAAAGTATAGATTTACAAGTGACTTTGGTTTAATTCCAACTCACATGTAATTTATAGGTTACCAGACTCGTCCCGAGCCATTTATAACCCCCAGTCGCTCAGGCAATTTTTCTACCCGTTATACTGTTGTTGTGATGTATACATATGTATATGCATTATCTTGTGATAGAGGTTAATTAGCAAATTCTTGCGATATATTGTTGCATGTGATATGGTATATATGCATGCCTGTTTCATATTCTTGATTTATATATATGTTGGTTCAATGCTTATAGTTGCATAATACCTATGCTAGAGATAAGCGGTATCTGAGTTTACCCTTAGTATAGGGGATCAAAAGGTGAACATATTTTTAAACCGGGAGTCGATGTTCCCGAGTATATTATATATATAAATTTATATATATATGGATATAGTTTTCAAAACTATTGATCGAATAAGGTTTATTCGATAACTTTATATTAATTAATGAATATTATTTGAATATTCATTCGAGGACTTATGACTCTGTTTATTCTATTTAATGATTATTAATTGAATATTCATTTGAGGATGTATGACTCACTTTATTTTATTTAGTGAATATTATTTATAATATTTATTCGAGGTATTATGACTCCGCTTATTATTTAATAATATTCTTTATTTTATTAAAGAATAATGTTTCGATAATCAAACTTATTTTCGATTATGCAAATAAAGATAGTACTTTCATATAAGTATATCTTCGGTTATTTATTATCCATTTCAAGTATAAGTTTTAAAACTTCTACTTCGATTATTTTTATAAGGATTATCTTTATGAGAATATTATTTAAATAATAATATTCAGATATTTTCTAATATATCGGGACTGATTTATTTTAATAAATCAGCACTACTCCAAACATTCTTAAAAATGTTTTCGAGTCTTCAAAATGATTTTTAAAGTTAGAGTGGACCCCAAAACTCATTTTTATATTTAAGATCTTCCTTTCAAAGGGGATTTAAATACTCGCTCAAAACCTGGCGGATCCAGCTCTGTGGTGCATTTTACATTCGCAACGTGGTTGCTGTTTTGAGAAAATAAATGAGTTGATTACTTACCCAACGTTCGGGAAGTAAGCCCATCTAATTGAGTCGGCATAAGCGACAGGCCGGGGTACGGTCTATCAAAGTGTAAGTGGCTGGGTGGCAGTCCATCAACGCGTAAGAGGTCGGGTGGCGGTCCAGCACAAGGTCCTTACGTGGCCAGGGTGATGACCGATGGGGGATTCATCCATCTACTAGTAGAAAATGTTACTTATTGGTATCTTTGCCTGATCAGCAAGATATCGGGTTTATGCCAAAATTCTTTTCCTTTCCAAAATTCATTGGATGTTTCAAACTCTGTTCATACTTTACATAATAGAGGTTCCAGGAAATGTTTAAGAGATATATATGTGGATATATATCGGGACTAAATAAAGTATCTCGTAACTTTATTTCATTCAATAATATTTCAAAGATTGAATCTATTCAAGTCTTAACTTGTGGTCTCATCTATGGGATGACCTTTTTAAACCTCTAATACTTTGAACAGTGGTAGTTCAAGTAGCCTTATAAATGATATAAGTATAGTGAAGTAATTGGTAACTTCATCCCTTGTTTTTGCTTATATCCAGTAAGTAATTATCTTTCACCTGATAAAGGTTTCCAGCAAGTTATCCATTTAGATGCTTGCGTTATTGTTTACACTATATATTATCTTGCGAGCTGTAATGCTCACTCTTGCTTTATTTCTTCATCACACAACAACAGTTAGGAAGGATGGCCAGACTCAAGCAGACCCAGCGCAAGAGCGTGGGAAGCGCCCCGCGCCTTCCCGTTGAGATCATCGCTGCTATAGCTGCAGAGGTAGATCTATCTGTAGATCAGACCATCTACTTTTGAGAATCAATTATGTATAATTATAACTTGTGGCAGATAATGACAATTAATTGTAAACTTATTAAGTAATCATTTTGGGATGTAATAACTTTTAAATTGTGGATTCAAAGACTTGTACTTATTTCAATTTCATCTATGAGACTATAACGGGTTGTGGTATGTGTTAGTGTGGGGTCACAGCATAAGGTTAATTATTATTAATTAAGTGAAGTGAGATTGTAGAAAGAAAGACTGTGACGACCCGGATCCCCGACCCCGGATCTGGGGGTGTTACAATGAACTACCTGGAAAGAGGACAACCATCCTGCATCAAATCTCTAAAGGCTGAAATAATTCTGAAGCCAAGGGTGAACTATCCAAAATCATCATTAAAGAATCCTTTGGATGCAGTATATGAAACACCTAAGCCTGATGAGAGGAAGCTTCTGTCAAGATCAATTGCCTTTTACAAGGATCCAGCTGATTCAGCCTTAAAATGGAGAATTGCTAAAGTTTTCAGGAATGAGAAAGAAATTTGTGTGGTGGCTGGACATCCTCAATTTGCTCAAGCAAAGAGAGAAGAAAAGGCAAGATTGAAGCAGGAAAAGAAGCAAGCTATTCTGAATGCCAAAAAGGCTAAGCAAAAGAAAGAGCAAGCTGCTATCTTGGCCAAGCTACAAGCTTTGAAACCAACACAACAGATTCTTGCTCAGCCATCTGATATCACTGAATCTCAAGATCCAAAGAAGCAAGCTGAATCACAACAGAAGATATCTTAGAGATACAAGGAATTGGCCAAAAGAACCAAAAGGAAATTGAACTTTGTTGGTAAGGAATTGGAGGATCAGTTTCCCAAGAAATCCATTCCAACTACAACTCAAGCATCAAAACCCTCTGTGATATTTGAAGACATCAAGGTGGTGGATCCTTACACGAACATTCATGGTGAACCCATTGTGCCTAAGGATGAACCAATAGACTGGGAGAGCCTACCAATTCCTGACTTCAATCTGTCAATCCTTAACAAGCCAAAGATAACAAAGTCAAGAGCAGTCAAGAAAGTGAAGTTGTCACCTCTCAAATCCAAATCTCTAGTCAAAGCTCAATCTAAAGTCAACAAGGGAGATTACATGTACTTGTGTGACATCAAGGAATTCTCTGATCTAAATCTCTATCTAGATTAACTCGAAGAAGTGAGAGGGATTGATGCATACAGAAATCTACCTGAAAGGTTAGTTTTCAAGTACAAGGGAGGAAAGGAGATTCAATAGCCACTTCACAGGATCCTTCAAGAAAGCCAAGCTGTACTGATAAAGGTTTATTCATCTTTCAAGAAGAACTTTGGGTTCAATGTAACTGCAAGAAGACCGGTTCTAAAGAAGATTGAAGAACTGAGGAGTGTTAGAGCTAAAGATACACTCCCAAATACTCTAATTATTCCTTACACAGGGAGAAGAGTGCATCTAAGGCCCTACTGGCTGATGGAGTTCATGGATGACAAATGAGTGAGAAGATTTTACAGATTAGAAGACCAATTGAGCATCTCTAGTAATGAGACTCTCTTGGAGATGCAAGAAAAGCTAAATCTCTCGGAATTTAATGAATTGGAATTCCACAGACAGCTCCAAAATCAGATAGAAGAAAACAACAGAAAGCTTGGAAAGAGATCCAGACCTTCAAGGAACTAGATAAATCTGCTCAGGTTAGAGGAACACCTTAAAAATGACTGTGAGCTAAACTTTATACATTTTGTTAAATGATGCACTTTACAGTTTTATCTACTTACTTCTAAATTGTATTTTTAAGTTGTTTTGTTATCATCAAGTTTCTCTTAATTTATGGCTACAATTCCAGTAGACATAAATTGGGGGAGATTATTGTGTATATGTTGTGTACTTGATGATTTCATTAACAAAACACCTTGGTAGATTTTACTTAGTGAAAAATGTAGTACTCGATGGATAAGGATTATATCCCGACGGATAACTCAATATAGTCCCGATGGATGATGATTTATTATCCATCGAGTGAGTAGCTTATGTAACAATAAGACTATAATACATTTCTGCATACATATTGTTTAGATTCTGTATTAGTACTCAAGTCATGTTGACTTTAACTACATATGCAGAATATGTTGATTAATTGTACATATAACGATCGAGGAATTACGCTTGTATTATATTATAATAATGATAAATTATGTGTATTATTATGTGATTAAATGTGTTAAGTCGTTGAACCTAACTGCTATGTGTTATGTGTTGATTGTTTTGATCCAAACGTGTTTTGAATATTTATTGAGCGTTTTATCGTCAGTTATATATATATATATATATTATATCAAAACCTGTACAGCTCAAAACAATGTTTTAAAAACCCGTATTTCAAACAAAAATCATTGGCCCTATTTTGCCAAAAATGTCCTATCCCATATCGCTATTCTGAACCTCTAGACGTTTTACAAATTGACCTTTTTCGCGAAAAACGACTTTTCCGGACCCCTTCGGGTACCAAAAACCCCACAAAAAAATTATATTTTTATTTTTATATGATCATGAAATTATCATATATCATTTTTCTTTGTATTTTTATATTTTTCACAATTTTTGGGAATTTTTAGTATTTATTTTGTATTTATTGGATATTTAAAAATTCAATATTAATACCCAAAAATTATAAAAATTGGGGCCAAATATTTTTAATAGGAGTATAATTAGACCCTTAATTTTACTTAGGAGTATTATTTTCATAAATATAAAAACCTGATTTGCTATTAATTTTTCAGTTAATTACAAGTAAAAATCAGAAAAAAAAAGAAAAAAAAAGGAATTAGGGTTAGGGTTTCTGTGAAGAACAAAGCAGGAGAATCAAGGTCGAATTTCATCGTGATTCCGGAGTCCAAATCGAGCGTGTAAGTAGTCAAATTGAAGCTGGTGATTTGTAGTTTATGATTATGTCAACGTTTTTGTTGATTGATTTCTTGATTTTTGATTTGTTATTTCGGGTTTAATCTTTAAATTCGGGTTTTGATTTCTGTTGATTGTTTGATGATTCTGTTAGCATAGTCGTGTAGATCGTCGTTTTTCCTGTCGTTTGGTACCGGGTTTGTGATTGTTGAAGTCCGTTTTAGCATCGCCGGAAAACGACGCCGCCGCCGCTGTTCTTTGCGGTTCCGGCGTCGTGTTCGACGAAGACGAGGGAGAAAGGTTGGGGGAGACGTCGTGGTGTTGTTATGCTTCGAAAACGCAGGAGAATCGACTGGAATCAAGTGTTTTGGTCGCCGGATTATCGTCGGGAATCGTCGCCGGCGTCGGAGTTGCTGGGCAATTCGGGTTGTTCTTCGTGACCCGATAACCCGAGGTCGACCCGGTTTGCAACCCGGAAACGACCCGGGTTTGATCCTAAAAACCCAACCCCTGTTTCTGTTTTTGTGTTTTTGATTAAATTAATTAATTATTTATATTTTAGTAATTAAAATCAGTTTTTAATAATTCTAAAAATTAATTAAAAATTAGTTTTATTTTCTGAAAAATAGTATTTATAATTTCTGAATTATTTTATTTAATTATAATTTCGAATTTATTTATTTAATTAAATATTTAATTATTTATCTAATTATTTATTAATTATCTAATTAATTAATAATTGGGTAATTAATTAATAATTAGGTAATTAATTAGTAAATAAAGATTAGAAATAATTAAGTGAGGTAATTAATAATCTAATAATTAGTTAATAGTGCGAATAATGATTCGATAATTAGAATTATTATTCGAGCGTTAGTTAATCGAATAATATTGTAATAATTATTCGTATCGTATAAATAGTTATCGGTAATTATCTGTTTAGCGAATCGTACGAGTTTCAATAATAATCTAATAGATCGATAATTATGCGGGAGTTGCGAGTGGCTCGTGAATATACGAGTGATTAATCGTTAAGTGATCTATAATTCGAATAATTCGTAGCTATTCGATAAATAGCGTATCAGTTAATTAAGTTGATTGATTATTTGTAAATAATCGATCTAATCGAATAAATATCGATAAGTTATAAATATTATAATAAATTGTGATTAATCCTAATAATTAGGGATTTATTATTTTAAATTATTAAATAAGTAATTACTAATTATTTATTAATTAATTATTTATTAAATATTTAAAAATTGATTAATTATTTCGATAATTAATCACATAATTTTCAATAAATCGTAACTTCTTCGTTTTAACTCCAAAAATTATAAAAAATTTATTTTTGACTTTGATTTTTCTTAAATAATTATTTAAAAATTATTTTAGGATTTAAGAGGTTGCAATAATTATTTATATTGACCAATAAATTGAATTATCAGTGTTTAATTGATAATAATTCAATCGTTAATCCGATTTGAGCGAAACGAAGACCCCTAGACTCAGAAAAATGAGACGAATCTAATAAAAATAGTTGTAAGTTATAATTCTTCCAAAAGAGAGTAGTTTGGTGATAATTGATAGTTCGTAGGTCCTAGTAGGGGTATAATTGAACCGAATAAATCCCGAAAAATTATAATAAAATCAGATAAGACTAGTTAACGCAGGTATAAGCCTAGAATTGATTCTAAAAATAATTATAAATCTAGAAATTAATTATGTGCTTTATGTGCTACGTGCTTTATGTGATTCTTTGAATAGACGTGCTGTATAAATGTATATGTATATATACGAGTTAGATAGAAACGCATGGGTAGACTGATAAGGTTACGTTATATCAATTCAAGATACACGTATATAGTAAATTATCTAAACACCTATCTTTCAATGATTTGTTCAGTGTTAGCAAGGCAGAGCAAGCTAGGGTCAGAAAGCAGTGAGTTAAACCCGGTTAAGTACGCGCAAGGCAAGTTTTTCCCCTATTCTAAATTCAGAATAGTGATTTATATTTCTTTTCTATCGTATCAACTCTCTTTGATAATCATTGTTCATATACACTGTTATCCATTTATTATTACTTGTTCCAGTTTCATTTCAATTCTTGATTTACCCAATTTATTGAATTCCCTGTTCATATTTTAATTCTTTTACCCTACATATACTCTGGTATATTCTGGTGTTGGGATATATCAATAGCATACTGATTGTTCCGGATGCTCAGCCTTGGACTGGATGGTTACTATAAAGGCTGGGTTTTTCCCAGACCATTAATTAATAGGCCATAGTTGCCTGAGTACTCCTTATGTTGGTTGGGTCTATGCAGTTGGGTATAGATCCGCACTATATTCTGACTGATCAGCAGATTATAGTGCATATGTTGGTTCTTATTTCCAGTCTTGTTCATTTGGCACTCGCCATCATTGGCAAATTACTATTCGATACAGATACAGATGGTTGTTACAACCAGCAGCTTATTGTTTCTCTTATTTCTCTTTCTCTATACCATATATATATACTTTTGCAGGCTTGTTGAGCAATTTTGGCTCATCCCTTTTTATTGTTACTCCTATTGTTTTACAGTTAAGGTAGAGAATGAAACCCATCAGGACCCGCATAGTCAAGAAGCGAGTCAAGCAGCGGGACCCTCTTATACCAAGAGTGTTCCTTCCTATTCTCGAAGAGAGCTTTGAATTGCCAGATCAGGTATAGCAGGATATGTAGTAATATTGGGTTGAATAAAAGTCTTGTGTAGTTTGAATAAAAGTTGTGTAGTGAAATTGTAGATAGAATAAATTTTTGTATCAAGATAGTTCTTGAGACAGGTTTTATTTAGTTGGGTTTGTAATAAAGTGTAGTGTGTGATTCTTGTTTTCAAACTCAGACCTTAAAAGATCCTGAGTAGTGATAGTTCGGGGTAATTATTATATTTATATTCCGCTTGTGCAGATTTAGTTGGTAATTGTTGTTAATAACGCCCCAAATCTATACCCCGGATTTGGAGGGTGTTACAGTTGGCATCAGAGCTTAGGTTTGACCTTTAAAAACAAGAACGTTAGGGCTAAGATAAGATAGGAAAATGAGATAGGATGAGATTAAGAGTGTTAGGATTGTTTGTCTATGTGATTAGAAGTTATGAGTTTAGGATTGTGATTTGATTGTTTTTGTGTTATTATTTTTATGTATATTAGATGGCTTCTTTATCATCGTCTACGGAGAGGACCGAGACAGATCCCGTGGATGCACCGGTAGTAGCCCCAGTGTCAGAGCAGATCTTACCTCCATTGCCATCTGAGCCAGCACCAGAGATACCACTTCCCCCAGAGGTACCAGGTTTTGCAGATTATTTTCCATATTTTGAGCCAGAGATACCAGATTTTCCACCATTAGAGTTCCCGAGGTTCGATATTCCTGATATGGTTGATCTTCCGCAGTGGGAGGATTTAGAGCCTTAGATTCCTATGCCACCAGTCGAGATTCCAGAGCTGCCACATATGGAGCCAGAGGCAGAGCCGCCAGTGTATGCGCCTATGGAGCAGCCTGTCTTATTTCCTGCCCCATTAGCCATTTATGCACCTGTTCCAGGAGTTTATCAGTTTCCTCAGCCAGAGTTTATGGATGAGATCGTGGTGGATGGACCATTACCTTCTCGAGGTTCCAGCACTGATCTTCGGGAGCATCATACCGTGACTTACCAGCGCTTTCAGGCAGAGAGGGAGGAGAGGATTATATGGCAGAACCAGTGTAGGGAGATCCTCGGATTGTATGAGACACAGATGGATGGTCCTGTCAGAGCATTACGACCGGATTACATACTGAGAGAGAGGCTACATCATATTCACCGGGTTAGTTCGCAGCAGCTTACTGATTTGAGACAGCAGGATCTTAGTGCGGAGACAGCATATCGCAGAGCATTGGGACTTACCGAGGCAGTGCTAGAGGCATTGCAGGAGGAGTTGAGCCACGTACCACCAGGATTTTGAGACTAGCAGATCGATGAGTGTTGTATTATGTATATTTTGTAGATAGAGGCAGTATAGTATTGTATAACTAGTTTGTATGAGTGTAGTTACTGACTTTGACCGATAGTAGTAGTAGCAGTATGACTGTTATATCATAGGTTTTTGTATCAAGCACTGACACCTGTAGCTGGTGTTCTACCTATATATATATATACGAGATGATCTTTTGCACGTTTTCTTTATTTTATTTTCAGTTATTTAAGCATTTATATTTATTTCAGTACCATTGCATATTTACAAATGTAGTTTTATTTACGATCATGTTGTACCCTTATGTTTTTTTTAAAAAAATAATATTGTTTTATCTATTCAGTTATTTAATAAGCTGTTTTATTTCCTCAAATTGACTGTTTTAATATATGTTTAATATACTGTTATTAAAGAAGATCATTGTTTATTTACCAGAAAGATGGCACCTAAAAGAAAAGCACAACCCGATTCATCGAATGGGAACACCGAGGGCCAAAACAATAATAAACAGATGGATCAGATGTTTAATCTCATGCAACAGCAAATGTTGATGATGCAACAACAAATGCAGCAGCAACAGCAGCAGTTCCAGCAACAGATGTTACAGCAAGCCGCTCATCCAGGACATCAAGTACCACCAGCAGCGCCTACGACTACTTTCAAGCAATTTCAGTCGGTGAAGCCACCGGAATTTATGGGTTCCACGGATCCTACAAAAGCGAGAGCTTGGCTGAAAGAGATGGAAAAGGCTTTTTCGTTGGTAAAGGTTGAGGAAGAGCAGAAGACGGATTTTGCTAGCTATTTCCTGAAAGGCGAAGCTAATTACTGGTGGGAATCAAAGAAAGCTTTGGAAGAAGAAGGTGTGGTGACCTGGGATAGATTCACTGATCTTTTCTTGGAGAAATATTTCCCTCGTTTAATGAAGAACCAGATGGAGATCAAGTTCCTGGAGCTGAAACAAGACAACTTATCGGTTGCGGATTATGAGACCAAGTTTACTGAATTGGCAAGGTTTGTTCCAGAACAGGTGGATACGGATGAGAAGCGGGCCAAGAGATTTCAGCAAGGACTAAAACCATGGATTTGTAGCAGGGTAGCTGTGTTTGAATTGACAACTTATACGGTTGTTGTTCAGAAGGCTATGATTATTGAAGGAGAAAGCGAAGCGGCTCAGAAAGAGAAAGGACCAGGGAATTTTCAAAATCGTTTCAACAAAAGGCCGGGATTTCAAGCTCGAGGAAAAGTAAACTTTAGGAGGCCAGACCAAAACAACCAGAGGATGGGTAATCGACTACCTGCCCCAACTCAGCAAAGGCTTATTCGACCGCCTGTACCTGATTGCAGAACGTGTGGTAGAAAGCATACGGGAATTTATAACAAGCCAAATGTCACGTGTTTCAAGTGCAAGCAAAGGGGACACTATTCTGGAGAATGTCCGATGGGAAAAGCAGAAGTTACTTGTTTTTAATATGGGAGAAAAGGACATATCGCCAGAGACTGTAGGGGAATTGCAATGGCTGCTAGTATTCCAAGAGTTTTAGCATTACCTCCACCTCCATTACCACAGCAACATCAGCCCAAAGCAAGGACTTTCAACATGTCAATGAAGGAAGCGGTACAGAGTCCGAATGTGGTTGCAGGTACACTTCCTATAAATTCCATAAATGCTTTGGTATTGATTGATTCAGGAGCTACTAGATCTTTTATTTCTGAAGCTTTTATCTCTAAGATAGATTGTGAGGTTCAGTGGTTGGATGAAGTGTTAGTCATAAAATTAGCGAATAATGATCAGGTTGCAGTAGATCGAGTATGCCCGAGTTGTGATATTGAGATAGGAAGATGTCATTTTTCAGTTGATTTGATACCTTTTTAGGTTAGGGGAGTTTGATGTTATTCTAGGAATGGATTGGCTATCTAGTAATAATGCTCAAATTGACTGTGCGAATAAGAGAGTGAAATTGCAAACTGAAGAAAATGAAACGGTAATATTTAAAGGTGAGAAGCAAAAGCAGAAATTCCTATCAATAATGCAGACGAGAAGATTGCTACGTCAAGGATGTCAAGCTTATTTAGCCTATGTACGGGATGCGGATAAGGGAAATTTGAAGATTGAAGATATTCCTGTAGTTTGTGAATTTCTTGATGTTTTTCCAGACGAATTACCAGGACTTCCACCAGATCGAGAAATCGAGTTTACTATTGACTTGACGCCAGGGACCGAACCAATTTCGAAAGCTCCATATCGAATGGCTCCTGTTGAAATGAGGGAATTAGCAAAGCAGTTGCAAGAACTTCTTGACAAAGGAATTATAAGGCCAAGTGTATCCCCATGGGGCGCGCCAGTATTGTTCGTGAAAAAGAAGGACGGTAGTATGCGACTGTGTATTGATTATCGTGAGCTGAACAAGTTAACTATCAAGAATAAATATCCTTTACCTCGCATCGATGATTTATTTGATCAATTAAAAGGAGCAGCATGGTTTTCGAAAATCGACTTACGATCAGGCTATCATCAGTTAAAGATCAAGGCCGAAGATATTCCAAAGACAGCATTTAGAACGAGGTACGGACACTATGAATTTCTTGTGATGGCTTTTGGATTGACGAATGCACCTGCAGCGTTTATGGATTTGATGAATCGAATATTCAAGAAGTATTTGGATAAGTTTATCATTGTATTTATTGATGACATTTTGATCTACTCAAAGACGGGAGAAGAGCATGCAGCGCATTTAAGAACGACATTGGAGATATTACGAAAGGAGCAGCTTTATGCAAAATTTTCAAAATGTGAATTTTGGTTGAAAGAAGTGCAGTTTCTAGGGCATATCATCAGCAGAGAAGGCATTCAAGTTGATCCATCAAAGATTGAAGCTGTGTTGAATTGGGAAAGACCAAAGACGCCGACAGAGGTTCGAAGTTTCTTAGGTTTGGCAGGATATTATCGAAGATTTGTCAAAGATTTTGCGAAGATAGCAACACCGTTGACCAAATTAACTCGACAAAGTGAAAAGTTCGAATGGAATAGTAAATGTGAGGAAAGTTTTCAAGAGTTGAAGAATCGGTTGGTGACTGCACCAGTATTAGTACTGCCAGACGAGCAAGGAAATTTTGTTATTTACAGTGACGCTTCATATCACGGTTTAGGATGTGTGTTGATGCAACATGGTAACGTCATTGCATATGCGTCGAGACAACTTAAACCTCATGAGCAGAAATATCCTACGCATGATCTGGAATTGGCAGCAATTGTATTTGCATTGAAGCTTTGGAGACATTATCTGTATAGTGAAAAATGCGAAATCTACACGGATCATAAAAGTCTGAAGTATATCTTCACGCAAAAGGAACTGAACATGCGACAACATCGATGGCTGGAATTAATTAAAGATTATGACGTTACAATCAGTTATCATCCAGGAAAAGCAAATGTTGTAGCAGATGCACTAAGCAGAAAAGAAAGATTGAATCGATTAACTTCATGTGAAGAATTGGTTAAAGAATTTGACAAATTGGAAATAGAAATTCGTATTCCTCATGAATCTGCAGGAACTATTTACGCTATGACTTTTCAACCAGGGTTGCTAGAAAAGATTCGCCATTGTCAAGATAAAGTGATGAGTCAAGACGACAACTTAACAGGAGAAGAGATTACAACTCAGAAAGATAATGAAGGAATTTTATGTTTTACGTCAAGAATCTAGATCCCTAACGTGGTAGAATTAAAAGAAGAAATTATGCGAGATGCGCACAATTCGAAGTATTCCATTCATCCAGGAAGCACGAAAATGTATCGCGATTTGAAGAAAAATTTTTGGCGGCTGAATATGAAGAAGGAGATAGCAGAATGGGTGAGTAAATGCTACACATGCCAGCGAGTTAAAGCAGAGCATCAACGTCCGAGTGGGTTATTGCAACCATTAGACATTCCAGAATGGAAATAGGAACATCTAGCGGTGGATTTCGTAGTGGGACTTCCAAAGACGAAAGCCAATCACGATGCAATTTGGGTTATTATTGATCGATTGACGAAATCAGCACATTTTCTTCCAATTAATGAGAGATTTTCATTGGACAAGCTAGTACATTTATATCTTAAAGAAATTGTGATGTGTCATGGAGTACCAGTATCAATTGTATCGGATCGAGATCCTCGTTTCAATTCAAGATTTTGGAGACAATTCCAAGAATGTCTAGGAACGAAGTTGAATATGAGTATAGCCTATCATCCGCAAACTGACGGTCAAAGTGAAAGGACAATTCAAACGATTGAAGACATCTTACGAGTTTGTGCGATCGATTTTGAAGGTAGTTGGGATGAACATTTACCCCTAGTGGAATTTTCTTATAATAACAGCTATCACGCCAGTATTGGAATACCACCATATGAAGCATTATATGGAAGGAAATGCAGATCACCAGTGCATTGGGATGAAGTTGGAGAACGCAAGATTTTGGGTCCAGAATTAATTCAGCAGACAAAAGAAAAGATTAAACTCATTCGAAAACGAATCGAGATAGCACAAAACAGGCAAAGCAGATATGCAGACCAAGCAAGGAAGGATGTGGACATCAGGAGGGAGAACGTGTATTGCTCAAAATATCGCCATGGAAAGGATTGACCAGATTTGGCAATAAAGGAAAATTGAAGCCACGATACATTGGACCATTTGAGATTTTGAAGAAAATTGGGAAGGTTGCGTACGAGTTAGCTCTACCACCCCATATGCAGCACATTCACAACGTATTTCATGCATCTATGCTTAAGAAGTATAATCC
Source organism: Apium graveolens (assembly GCF_009905375.1). Lineage (NCBI taxonomy): Eukaryota > Viridiplantae > Streptophyta > Magnoliopsida > Apiales > Apiaceae > Apium > Apium graveolens. The sequence continues at coordinate 96,968,142 of NC_133656.1, forward strand.
TGATACAAGGCATGTAATAGAATATGAACCAGTAGAACTTCAGGCAGATTTGTCATATGTAGAGCAGCCAATAAGAATTCTAGATAGGCAAGAGAGGATATTAAGAAATAAGTCTGTGTCATTAGTGAGAGTTTTATGGAAAAACCCAGTGGTTGAAGAATCAACCTGGGAGCTTGAGAGTGAAATGTTAGAAAGGTATCCTCAGTTATTTGCATAATGTGATTCTGAGGACAGAATCTTGTTAAGGGGAGGAGAATGTAACGACCGAGGAATTACGCTTGTATTATATTATAATAATGATAAATTATGTGTATTATTATGTGATTAAATGTGTTAAGTCGTTGAACCTAACTGCTATGTGTTATGTGTTGATTGTTTTGATCCAAACGTGTTTTGGATATTTATTGAGCGTTTTATCGTCAGTTATATATATATATATATATTATATCAAAACCTGTACAGCTCAAAACTATGTTTTAAAAGCCCGTATTTCAAACAAAAATCATTGGCCCTATTTTGCCAAAAATGTCATATCCCATATCGCTATTCTGAACCCCTAGACGTTTTACAAATTGACCTTTTTCGCGAAAAACGACTTTTCCGGACCGCTTCGGGTACCAAAAACCCCACAAAAAAATTATATTTTTATTTTTATATGATCATGAAATTATCATATATCATTTTTCTTTGTATTTTTGTATTTTTCACAATTTTTGGGAATTTTTAGTATTTATTTTGTATTTATTGGATATTTAAAAATTCAATATTAATACCCAAAAATTATAAAAATTGGGGCCAAATATTTTTAATAGGAGCATAATTAGACCCTTAATTTTACTTAGGAGTATTATTTTCATAAATATAAAAACCTGATTTGCTATTAATTTTTCAGTTAATTACAAGTAAAAATCAGAAAAAAAAAAAAAAAAGAAAAAAAAAAGGAATTAGGGTTAGGGTTTCTGTGAAGAACAGAGCAGGAGAATCAAGGTCGAATTTCATCGTGATTCCGGAGTCCAAATCGAGCGTGTAAGTAGTCAAATTGAAGCTGGTGATTTGTAGTTTATGATTATGTCAACGTTTTTGTTGATTGATTTCTTGATTTTTGATTTGTTATTTCGGGTTTAATCTTTAAATTCGGGTTTTGATTTTTGTTGATTGTTTGATGATTCTGTTAGCATAGTCGTGTAGATCGTCGTTTTTCCTGTCGTTTGGTACCGGGTTTGTGATTGTTGAAGTCCGTTTTAGCATCGCCGGAAAACGACGCCGCCGCCGCTGTTCTTTGCGGTTCCGGCGTCGTGTTCGACGAAGACGAGGGAGAAAGGTTGGGGGAGACGTCATGGTGTTGTTATGCTTCGAAAACGCAAGAGAATCGACTGGAATCAAGTGTTTTGGTCGTCGGATTATCGTCGGGAATCGTCGCCGGCGTCGGAGTTGCTGGGCAATTCGGGTTGTTCTTTGTGACCCGATAACCCGAGGTCGACCCGGTTTGCAACCCGGAAACGACCCGGGTTTGATCCTAAAAACCCAACCCCTGTTTCTGTTTTTGTGTTTTTGATTAAATTAATTAATTATTTATATTTTAGTAATTAAAATCAGTTTTTAATAATTCTAAAAATTAATTAAAAATTAGTTTTATATTCTGAAAAATAGTATTTATAATTTCTGAATTATTTTATTTAATTATAATTTCGAATTTATTTATTTAATTAAATATTTAATTATTTATCTAATTATTTATTAATTATCTAATTAATTAATAATTGGGTAATTAATTAATAATTAGGTAATTAATTAGTAAATAAAGATTAGAAATAATTAAGTGAGGTAATTAATAATCTAATAATTAGTTAATAGTGCGAATAATGATTCGATAATTAGAATTATTATTCGAGCGTTAGTTAATCGAATAATATTGTAATAATTATTCGTATCGTATAAATAGTTATCGGTAATTATCTGTTTAGCGAATCGTACGAGTTTCAATAATAATCTAATAGATCGATAATTATGCGGGAGTTACGAGTGGCTCGTGAATATACGAGTGATTAATCGTTAAGTGATCTATAATTCGAATAATTCGTAGCTATTCGATAAATAGCGTATCAGTTAATTAAGTTGATTGATTATTTGTAAATAATCGATCTAATCGAATAAATATCGATAAGTTATAAATATTATAATAAATTGTGATTAATCCTAATAATTAGGGATTTATTATTTTAAATTATTAAATAAGTAATTATTAATTATTTATTTATTAAATATTTAAAAATTGATTAATTATTTCGATAATTAATCACATAATTTTCAATAAATCGTAACTTCTTCGTTTTAACTCCAAAAATTATAAAAAAATTATTTTTGATTTTGATTTTTCTTAAATAATTATTTAAAAATTATTTTAGGATTTAAGAGGTTGCAATAATTATTTGTATTGACCAATAAATTGAATTATCAGTGTTTAATTGATAATAATACAACCGTTAATCCGATTTGAGCGAAACGAAGACCCCTAGACTCAGAAAAATGAGACGAATCTAATAAAAATAGTTGTAAGTTATAATTCTTCCAAAAGAGAGTAGTTTGGTGATAATTGATAGTTCGTAGGTCCTAGTAGGGGTATAATTGAACCGAATAAATCCCGAAAAATTATAATAAAATCAGATAAGACTAGTTAACGCAGGTATAAGCCTAGAATTGATTCTAAAAATAATTATAAATCTAGAAATTAATTATGTGCTTTATGTGCTACGTGCTTTATGTGATTCTGTGAATAGACGTGCTGTATAAATGTATATGTATATATACGAGTTAGATAGAAACGCATGGGTAGACTGATAAGGTTACGTGATATCAATTCAAGATACACGTATATAGTAAATTATCTAAACACCTATCTTTCAATGATTTGTTCAGTGTTAGCAAGGCAGAGCAAGCTAGGGTCAGAAGACAGTGAGTTAAACCCGGTTAAGTACGCGCAAGGCAAGTTTTTCCCCTATTCTAAATTCAGAATAGTGATTTATATTTCTTTTCTATCGTATCAATTCTCTTTGATAATCATTGTTCATATACACTGTTATCCATTTATTATTACTTGTTCCAGTTTCATTTCAATTATTGATTTACCCAATTTATTGAATTCCCTGTTCATATTTCAATTCTTTTACCCTACATATACTCTGGTATATCCTGGTGTTGGGATATATCAATAGCATACCGATTGTTCCGGATGCTCAGCCTTGGACTGGATGGTTACTATAAAGGCTGGGTTTTTCCCAGACCATTAATTAATAGGCCATAGTTGCCTGAGTACTCCTTATGTTGGTTGGGTCTATGCAGTTGGGTATAGATCCGCACTATATTCTGACTGATCAGCAGATTATAGTGCATATGTTGGTTCTTGTTTCCAGTCTTGTTCATTTGGCACTCGCCATCATTGGCAAATTACTATTCGATACAGATACAGATGGTTGTTACAACCAGCAGCTTATTGTTTCTCTTATTTCTCTTTCTCAATACCATATATATATACTTTTGCAGGCTTGTTGAGCAATTTTGGCTCATCCCTTTTTATTGTTACTCCTATTGTTTTACAGTTAAGGTAGAGAATGAAACCCATCAGGACCCGCATAGTCAAGAAGCGAGTCAAGCAGCGGGACCCTCTTATACCAAGAGTGTTCCTTCCTATTCCCGAAGAGAGCTTTGAATTGCCAGATCAGGTGTAGCAGGATATGTAGTAATATTGGGTTGAATAAAAGTCTTGTGTAGTTTGAATAAAAGTTGTGTAGTGAAATTGTAGATAGAATAAATTTTTGTATCAAGATAGTTCTTGAGACAGGTTTTATTTAGTTGGGTTTGTAATAAAGTGTAGTGTGTGATTCTTGTTTTCAAACTCAGACCTTAAAAGATCCTGAGTAGTGATAGTTCGGGGTAATTATTATATTTATATTCCGCTTGTGCAGATTTAGTTGGTAATTGTTGTTAATAACGCCCCAAATCTATACCCCGGATTTGGAGGGTATTACAGTACATATATGATGTCTTGTAATTCTGCATAAATGAAATGAAGTCAAGTGCCAGATTGCTACCCGACGGATAAATAACAATGCCATTCGACGGATGATCAACAAGACAACCCGACGGATGATCATGAACTCGACGGATGATCATGAACTCGACGGATGATCATGAACCCGGTGGATAAAGAATTCAAACATCTGTTGACAGTGACAATACAGTCACATGCGTCGAGTGTATGCAAATGGAATGTGGAAGCCTATTCAACTGAGTTTTAGAGAACAAAGAAGCATTGCCATTTCAATGCTATTATGAAGATATTCAAAGATGCTGGAATAGAGTAATGAAGTAGCATAGTATTAGACTTGATAGTTTTTGTTTTATTATCTTGTCTTATTGCTTTGTAATCTTGGTGATATATAAACCAAGAAGTAGCAAATAGAACAACTAACTAAGCAACCAAGAGAGAAACATTTGTAAGCTGTATTCTTAGCATTTCTCTACAAACTTAGTTATTGATAATTTGTAAGCAGCTGTGAGCTAATTGCTACACAGAGTTCTCTTGATATATTATATATCTCTGGTGGATATATTCAAATCCACCAGAAAGTTTTCAAAGACTTGTGTTTTTAATTACTTGTGTTTTGATTCATTTCAAGTTATTATTCCGTACTCTGCAAATTAATTCACACTGATATATATATATATATATATATATATATATATATATATATTTAAGTTAGAACAATTTTATTTGCGAAAAAGTTTCAAGAATTCCATTCAACCCCCCTTCTGTAATTCTTGTTGCATTGTTAAGAGACTAACACTGAATTAAACAGGGGGTCATTGGACAGACTGGTTCTTCTGCCAAATATCTTTCAAGATCGTTCTACTTTTCAGTGACAAACAACTGTTGTTGCCGTAAATAATTTTCCAACATCTTTCTTTTGTGTGTTTCTTTTCCAACAATCTGTACCGGTGAATGTATCCTGGTAAACTATTGAACCAGCAACCAAAATAAAATTAAAATTCTGTATAATCCTATCCAAAAAGTGCAATGTGAAAGATAACAAATAATTGATACATAAATCCCCAGACGTACATAAATTGATACATGAAATTTTGGGACATAAATAGTTAACATGAATGTGACCTTTTAGCTGAACTCCTATAGGGTGAGTACATAAATTTTGGGGCTATATAGTGCATCCTTTTGTACCAGAACTCCTACAAAATATTAATGAAAATGTGAACAGACTTTTAGCTATAGAGTATGAACTTGATTTTGCCTTGAACATGTAATGCAAGATAAATTTGACCTAACAATGACTCTCTATAAATATAACCTAGGTTATAATTAGTTACTGCACAAGGCAAGAGGAAAGTTAATAATAAAATTAAAGAAAGTTATGTGTATTCCTTAAGCAACTATTTCAGTGCTTCTCTTTAGTAATATAGTACTGGCATTAAAGTTTCTGCAACTCTAGTGAAATTTAAAACAATTTGCAAGTCTTCTTACGACTCTCCTTGATAAGTCTCTCGCTTGATATATTATTAAAAACGACTTAAAGTTATTTATATAACAGCCCTAATCAGCAGAGAAGTCCAGAAATCAGACTTTTATTCAAAACGGGATTCTTGAAACCCGACCTGGCGCGGCCGCACACTTGATCAGTGCGGACGCGCTGGCTCTCTGAAGATTGGGCGCGGGCGCGCGCTTGATCAGCGCGGGCGCGCTTGATCAGCGCGGGCGCGCTGGGCTTCTGCCAAAACTTTGACTTCTTCTTTTTCTTGCAGATTTGAGCCGGTCTTCGCGAGGTTTATTCCTTAGACACCGACCTAACACCATATTAGAATCAAATCAATGCTAAATCACTTGATTCTCAGATTAATGCCTGAAATGCAAAAATACTAGAAAACACATTAAAACACCAATAACTTGAGTACAAATACACCAATTCAAAGCTTAATAGAGCATTATAGAGTGTCATAAATTCCACTCAACAATACAAAATGACTTATCGAGAAGTCCAAAATGACTTAGAGAGACGTCTCAGAGATATAGACAAGTCAAATGAAGATGTAGAGAACTGGAGACATCGATAAGTCATTTCTGCATGTAGAGAACTCAGAGATATCGACAAGTCAAATTAAAATGTGAAGGATTGGAGATATCGAAAGTCAATTTCTCATATAGAGATCTCAGAGATATCGACAAGTCAAAATATGTATGTAGAGATCTCAAAGATATCGACGAGTCATTTCTACATGTAGAGATCTCAGACCTATCAACAAGTCATTTCATATGCAAGGATCTACAGATCTCGACAAGTCAAGTATACCTACAGAGAACTCAAAGATCTCGATAAGTCATTATACTTATCGAGATGTCACTTCTCTTTTGAATAAAATGGAGATCTCGACATACTTCTCAAATACAGAATGCAGACAAGTTCAAGATTATTAGTCAACAAACAATCTATCAACTAGATTGAAAATTCTACAAAGTAGATGGGAGAATACAAGATCAAGGGTCAAGATTAACTGGACAAAGGATGGTCGCAGATTTGCAAGATTCTGCACATATTTGTTAAGTTAGAAATGAAAATAGAAAAAGGTTGCTTTAGAAAGTAATTTAGTACATTTTAGTGCAAGTCTTGTAAACCCGTGCTGCTAGTCTATAAAGTAAGCACTGGTCCTTAGTTCACAAGTAAAAAAATAGATTAAAATTTTTATTGTATTCTCTCAAGGAAGAAGTTGAGTTCTTATTATTTTAAGAACACATAATTTGTAGCAAAACCAACTTAACTTAATACAAATTAAGTGAGTTTTGAAGATAGTGTGCTTGTTGTTTATTTATGTTAACACTATATCTCTACAAACTCTAAACTGTTTTGTTCACCTAAAATCCAAACAAGTTTGAAAAGGATAAAAATCCAAGAAATACATTCACCCACTCTGTGTTCATTCAATATCTAACATGTATTAATCAATACGAAAATCAGGTATTTTCTAATATTTTAATAATATTAAATATATTATTAATTTATAAAATACTTAATTCAAAAACTAATCCTTATAAATTAATCAGATTTCAAAATGGGAAATGATAGAAGTTTCAAAAATGAGAAATGATAGAAGTTTCAAAAATCTATTACAAAATAGGTATAAAATGACAACTGCAATATTTGATTGGTAATAATTTTTATAAAATAATAATGGGCCCATCGTGCAATAATATCCGTACCTTAATCATAATTAACCATTTTTCTGGCAGTTATTTTTGACCAATTTTGATATATGCGCACACGAATCATAATGAGCAATGTGTTTTGAGATCAATTTTGATACCCTTAACATTACTTTTTTAAAATTTAAAACGGTTAAATATTTTTTAAAATTTAATTGAGGATTAATCGATTTTTTAAAGAATAATTGAGGATTTTAGAACAACAACTAGTGTGACGACTGAGAATTTTACGACGTAATTAAGTCAATAAAGTATGTGTTATGTGATGTGATTATAATTATGTGACTAAGTGCTGAATAATTGCCTTTTCTGTATACTAGAATATAGGAGCGTAAATAAAAACGTTCCAATTTAAAGAGTCAGCTTAGAAGTTAAGCTGTGGTGTCGGGCCGTCAGGTAGAACGGAACTCGTCCTAATAAGGAGTTAAAGAATATAAAATGTGAATTATGTGTGATTGAATGAAATGAATGTGTAAATAAAGTATTTCGTCCTAAGTGACGTGTTGATTGATAATGATAATGAGAAGCGTAATCGAAACGCTGAGCGTCGGGCCGTCAGGCTGAACGTGACCCGGTACGCATAGAAAAGGATAAAGATTAAAGAAGGATAAATTCTATGATCATACCTGAGTCGTTACGTGATTATATATGTGATATTGTTGTCTGTGTGCATGACTAAATGTTAAGTGACAATTTTATGAATTTTAAAGGGATTATGTGACTTAAATAAATGTTTAATTAACCTTCGCGCATTTTTATAAAATCATTCGAGTAAGATAAAAACATGGGATTTGTTCAGTTATCTTCATAGTGGTCCTATAGACTTTTTAAAAATGATGAGTGGATTAATTCAGTGGTCTTTGCATTCTTAAATTGATTTTATGTGGAAAATGATATTATTAATGCGAGATTGCGAAATTCATATAAAATCAACCGTCCGCTCAAAATCTTATTATGAGTAATGGTTAAAAAGCTAATTTCGAGGCCTACGTATTAAAATTGTCATTTTTAATAATTCTTGACTTCCCGAGAGAGATATATTTTATATTTAATCCTTGTTACATTTTAGTAAAAAGGAAGGAACAAATAAGAATAAAAGGGAATTAGTAATGTACTAAAATGCCCTTGATTTTGATTGAGTATAAAACTCAACCTCTCCCCCCTTTTCCTTCTTTTTCCCGAGCACCATCACTCTCTCTTCTCTCTTTCTTTCTCACACTCTCTCTCTTTCTCTCTCTCGGATCTTCTTCTTTTCTCTTGGTAAATCACTTGTTTCTTTGATAATTATCACCAATCCTTCTCAAAATCTCTTGTTAAACATACAAAAGTGGTTATTGGAATGTGCATGTGTGAATATCTTGTTGCATGCAAGCTCAGTGTGTGTGTGTGTGTTCATGCTTGATGCGTGTGTACGTGTGTGTATATGATCTAGTATTTGCTTAAGGAGATGATTTTATAATTGAGAAATGATTTTCAAAGCCAAGTGAGTCTTGCATGTGCCTTGTATGTACATAAATCAGAGGTTGCAAGGTTGGAAACCCCGAATTGGGGCACCACCGAGAAACCACCGCCACCGGTGATGAACTCCGGTGAACCGGTGGAGAGTTGTGACGTTAAAAACTGAACTCTAATACCATAAAAGTTGATTTCGGTGTTTGCATGCTTGGATCGATTAAATTTTTAAAAAGGTTTTGATTTTTAAAAGTTAAATTGATAAGTGATTATTAGAAATGAGTTGTCGATTTGATTATGGGTTGATTTGTGATTAAAGGATTAAGAGAAATCACTTGCATGTGTTGTTTTCTTGATAACCCGAATGGTTTTGATCCTTGGAATAATTGATTCGATTTTCTTGTTGAATAAAGTAATTATGGATTGTTATTAGGATGGTTAATGGATTAAAAGAAGTGAAATTGTTATTGCATGTTGAGCTTTGGTCGAGTTTTGTACTAAAGAAAAGGGAATTAAAATTTAATAACTTGATTCTTGGTTAATTAGCTAGTCTCGAGATTTGCATGTTGATTTACAAAAAGAATTAGTGATGCATGTTAAAGTATAGCCAATCATGTAAATGTCAAGTTGAAAATAAGCTAAAAAGGATGAGTGTTGGACTAATTTCAAGTTTTTAAGCAAATCTAATGCTTGCATGTCAATGTTCGACCTTTGAATTATGTTTTTTGGATATAGCCGAATGGAATGTAGGAATAAAAAGGAATTGATTTGATGTTAAGTCAATGCATGAGTAATTTCAGAGACTATGTGATTTATATGTTCATTTGGATTCGAATTTTGATGATAAAAGAGAATAGAATGATTCTTTTTAAAGATTTTGGATTGTGTTATATGTTTATGTGAACTAAGATGGAGATTGATTAATTTTGATAACCATAAGTGATAATTATGGTCGTAAAGGTTTAGTTGAGAATAAACCATGTACTCGTAAGAATTATATTAGTTTGATTTGAGAAATAGCTAAGGTTAAGCAAGTACCTTCGATGGTTAAGTATATATAAAGATATAAAAGTTACGAGAAAGGGGTATGATATGTGCTATGTGCTTATGTGTATAAGCTATAATCGTATACTCGAATCAAGGATGTAATCGAGTTATCGTATTGAGTGATCGTTCCGGGAACGAGAGTTGAGAATCTGATTAAGGTTTGGTTTTATTGTAGATTCGGAGCGTGAGGGCATTCAGGCTAGGAAAGGAAAGGATTTACTAGGTGGAAGTAGTTCAACCTTCAGGAAAGCAAATTCAGGCAAGTAACTCTGATTACTTGTGTAAATGGTTATAAAGAGAATGTTGTTCATACCATGTAGAGTATTGAACTGTTTAATTATGAAACCCTGATATCGATTTGAGATACCCTGCCTTTGTTCTTGATAAACTGTTATTGATAAGCTTAATGATTCAACCCTTTGATAATCTGTCCTTTCTGTTCAAGTTATATGTTAAGCCATGGATTATATTGAACCCTCTAATTATCCTTGTTAACCCTGTTTAATGATACCCTGTTTTCCCGATCACCCTATTGATCCCTACACAGATGTTGATCCTTATAATTTAGTGCCTTGTTATCCTTGATATAGAATCCTTATGAATTGTTCCTTGTTTATCTTTGAATCACTCCCTGAACTTTGTTTCGTTAAAATCTGGATTAAGAATGAGTTTCGACTTGAAAGAGTCCGAATATTTCAAATGCTTGGTAATGAGAAAATGAATTTTAGAAAACCTATTTGTTTTTCCAACTCAAGGTTTTCCAAATGAATTCCTGATGGATTGGATTAAGACGTAAGAGGCTAGTGGCACTAGTCCAGTCATGGTAAGAGGCTAGCGGGGCTAGTCCAACTTAAGGCTGAAATTATGCCGATTGGTACCTTGAAGAGCGGAATGGAGGTCGATACGGGCTGATCACCCGTATATAATGAAGTGGAAAGATAAAGTGATCCAATCAAGGGTTCTAAGTGATTATTTAAAAAGGAGAACTGAAACTTTCTGTTCAGTAAATTGATTCTTGAAAATAAAATGGTTTATATTGCTTTGAAAAAGGGTTGATTATGTTCATGTGAAACTTAAAGCTCGAGAACCCTGATTCTTGAATTTGTTGATCATATGATTGATTCCATATAATGAGATATTGTTGCTTTCCTCTATTGAAGAGATCTATTATGATCCTTTAATGATTTGTGATGAATGTCGGCTTTCGTCCTACTTTGAGCCTTGTTCCTTGAAAGCCCCACATTATCCCTCAAAACCTTTCCTTAACCCAAAAGCTGGAAATTTGCCACCTAGATCAAATAAAGTAGAATGCCCTGAGTTTGGTAAAGCATATTGTGAATTGATATTGTAGAACTGCTATATAGTTACTTGTTGAGTTTTATACTCATTTGTTTTGTTTTAATCTAACCATGGCAGTTGAGCAAGAAGATGGCCAGGCTTTGGCACACTGCTCGTAAGAGCGTACCTGGTGGTCCCTACCGTGTTGAGGGCTTCCAGTTGCCAGAGCAGGTAGTGGTAAATAAGAGTGAGCTCGCGCTTAGTTGGAAATTTTTAAAGATACAATGGGTTATCTGTCGGTTCCCAGCCGGAATCGATATTGTTTATTTAATGATATTTTGGGTTTGTAAGTTATATTTTATGATTGGTAGTTGTAATCTTGTCTCATACTTTATCCTGTTGATCCTGTTAGTAGTTAATCGGGGTTTATGCATATTTAATTACTAGATTAGAGGTGTGTGAGTCCACATTTCCTAACCCCGAGATTGAGGGCGTCACAAGTTGGTATTAGAGCTACAGGATCTAGTCCCTGAGACAAGTTAGGATTTAAAAGGGGTATTTTGGGAATATATCTATATCGCGAGAGAGTTTGACTCATATAGAGTTGAGTTAGACTATTAGGTATAGTCTAAGGAAAGTGTTTATTGGTGAAGTGGAAACTAGAGTTAGGGTGTGAGTTAGTTGGAAGCTTTATTTAACCCTAACATTGTTTCTTGGTTGCTGTTTTGTGTTTTCTCTCAGGATCCTAGTAGTGGTAGTGACTCAGACTCAGAGATTAGTTTGACTGGTACCCCTGTGGACCCCGTTCCACCCTCTCCAGAGGAGCCTGTGTATGTCAGTTCAGACCCAGAGGAGGACCCTTCTGAGAGTAGTGAGATTCCTATGCAGATTTCACCCTTGAGGCCAGATTCAGAGACCCCTGCCCCTGAGCCAGAGTCCGAGATGCCTAAGACTGTTCCTGTCAGTGTTGGTGGCAAGTTAGCCCAGGATCGAGACTTTGTGTACTCCCGCATTCCTGAGTTGGGAGCTTTGGTAGATAGGTTGATTCGAGATTCTAGGCAGACGACTTCAGTAGTGATGGAGGAGTGGAGAGCTAGGATTCAGTTGGTGGAGCTGGTTGCCAGGAGGAGATTGGATGAGGGACCATCCACTAGTGATGCTGATATTGAGGCCCGGAGGCTGCATAAGATCATTCGCTGGATGTTGGTTGTGTTGAGAGAGATTCTATATGATTAGACGGGACTGTTGGTTGAGCCCGTAGATTGTTATTTTTCAGCGCCAGTAGGCTTCGGGATACTTGGTCAGATGTCGGGATCCCTTTTTCATTTATTTTGTTGTATTTCAGATCAGTGTTGTAGTAGTAGTTGTTGGAAGTTAGGGGTAGATAGGGGGATATTTTCCAGTTTTCCTCTGTTTAACCCTGCTATTTATTGTACTTTATTTCAAAACCTATGATATCCAGAACTATCTTTATGTACCTTTGTTTAAATAAATCCATTGTCTTGCTTTCCATTGTGCACCCTAATTATCTCATAAACTGTTCTCAATACCATGTTTTAATACAACCATGTTTGCGTATAACCATGTTTAAAGATCATAAAACCCTGTTTTGTGCCATGATAAAACAACACTGATATGAGAATTATGTAGTAATAGGATTGCATGTGCAAATTGGGTAAAACTTAAAACCCACAAAAGAGATTTCATAGAAACTGTTGTTATATATATATATGCCATGCCATCGTATTGCTAAATAATTGCTCAATCAGGTTTGTACGAAATGGCCAACTCACCAGATCACCAAGAAGAAGAAATTCCCACCCAAGACCCAGAAATAAACCCAGAAACCACTATGATGAGCAGACTTGCTCAGCTTTTGTAACAACCTATGGCCCCTAAAGTTGGAAACTTTAAGCACTTTCAATCTGTTCATCCCCCAGAGTTCTTAGGTTTGCCAGACCCGATTAAAGCTCAGTCATGGTTGAGAGAAATGGAAAAAGCTTTTGAGTTAGCAGAAGTTAAAGACGATAAGAAAGCTCAGTATGCAAGTTATTACCTGAAAGATGAAGCAAGTTTTTGGTGGGAATCTTCAAAGGCGTTGTTGGAAGGCAAAAACTTATCTTGGGAGAAGTTCACCGAGATGTTTCTGGAGAAGTATTTGCCAAGCTATATGCAAGATCAGTTGGAGATGAAATTTCTGGATCTTAGACAGGAGGAAATGTCAATAGCGGAATATGAAGTGAAGTTTTCGGAATTGTCTAGATTCGTACCTGAGTACGTGAATACAGAGGCGAAGAAGGCTAAGAGGTTCCAACAGGGACTCAAGCCGTGGATTAGGAGTTAAATAGCAATGTTGGAGATCAAGAATTATGCTGCTTTGGTTCAAAAAGCAATGATAGTGGAAGGTGAGCGGGAAGCTGCAAAAAGAGAAAACGAAGGAATAAAAAGGAAGTTTGAAAGCTCTGAGCAAGAGCAAGGAAGCTCAAAGTTCAGAGGGAAGTTTGGAAAGAATGGTGGAGGTCAAAACCAAAAGTTCCAGAAGTTTAGACCCGGTAATGGAGCTCAGAAGAACCGTTTCCAGAAAGCTGGAAAACCGGGGAAGGATAGCAGACCCCAGATTCAAGAATGCAGGAATTGTGGAAAAAGACACCCGGGAAGGTGTAATAGGTTGGATATAACGTGTTTTAAGTGCAACCAGAAGGGGCATTATTCTTCAGAATGCCCAAGTGGAGCAAGAAAGCCTGATTTGGCTTGTTTCAAGTGTGGTAAAGTGGGCCATATGGCCAGGAATTGCAAGGAGCCTGTTCAGAAGGCTAATGTTCTCAGAATTGCTGGACCGCCGTCTCTCCCAGCACCATCAGCTCAACCCAGAGCTAGAACCTTTAATGTAATAACCCCAATTTTTGGAAAATTTTGAAACCCTTATGAATAGTGTTTTTGCTGAATGAGAAAACTTTTCATGCCACACTATGTAGGGGTTCTGTTATGGATATTCTGAGATTTTATTAGTACTCTATATGGTATATAAGTGTATGTAAAGATCGTCAGAATCCAATTCCGAACACTTTGATTTTTCCCGGAAATCCACTAGATACGAAAAGAATTGAGTATAAGGTAACAAGATAAGAAGGATTTAAATTAAAGGATTATAAGAGAGGATCATAAAAGGAATATAATATATTGAAAAAAGTTAAGGGAACCTAAGTAATAAGATCCCGGGTATGATCCCTCAAACGATAAACGAAAACGAAAGTTAAGCGAACCGTATAACAGATCAGCGGTCATTAGGCAAACAATTAGGAAGTTAATCAAAAGGATAAGAGAGGATGGTGTCATCCAACCAATAGAAAGAGGACAAAGGAGGGGTGATGACATCACAAAGTGATGCAAGCATGACATAAGAGGGAAGGAAATGTGGTGGAATATTAACCACACAAAATCAAGGGTAAATGGGTAATTGACCTAAAACAAAACAAAAACCTAGCAACCAAGCAAAACAAATCACAAAACACCAAATTCTCCATTTCTTCATGAAGCTCTCGGCTTCTTTCTTAAGAAATGGGAAGTCCAAGCTCCTCCACTTGCTATTTTACAAGGTAATTATCCTAGCTTCTCCTAGTGAAGTTACATACTTCCTATAAGTTTAAGCTTCTAATTCCAAGCCAATCTTTTTCTAGAAATCAAGGAAGAAGATGGTGAATAGTACTTTCTTGAAATTAATTTTTGTGTTCTTGATTTCTTTGAAAGAACAAGCTTGTAGGAGGTTAGATTAAGGCTTCCATGGGCATTCCAAGGATCTTTCATGGATTAAAAGCTTCAAGGAAGGTATAACTCTTCATGATCTTAGTTTTAAGTTCGTTGTTTAGATTTCCTAATGTTGAGATGATGGGTTAGTGTAATGGGTTTGTAATCATGTTTAAAGCTTGTTATGAGTAGTTTAGTTGGTGAGAGGCATGATTATTGTGTGTTTAGAGATGGGTTGATTTTGTGATATTTTTGGAGTTGGAAATCTTGGTTATTAGTTAATGAACCTAAGTAAAGCTTTTAGTTCATGTGGGAAATAAGTATAAATTGTTAATGTGGAGTTGTTGGGGCTGTATGATGTAGTTTGGATGGAGTTTTTATTGGGTTGTGATTGTGGGTTGAATTGTGGTTGATTTGGAATGGTTTAATTTGGGAAATCGCGTAAACATAGTAGTCGTAATGTCCGATTTACTTTGGACTGCTTTTGTTCATAACATTAGGACCCGAGAACCCCCTGCTAGATGTTGACCATTGCCATGTCTAGATAGCTCGTGTTACGAGCTTCGTTTTGATATGTAGTTTGTTCGATTCCGATGCACGGTTTAGGAGAAACGACCGTTTCAAGTAACGGCGTTTCGCGAACGAAACTTTTCCCCTCGCCTTACTTTGAAACATAGGTTAAAGACCAAAAAGGGTTAATTAATGTATGAAACATTTATGGTATGTGTGTTAGGCAGTTGGTAAGACACTCGCGAAGGAATCGCCTTAAAACTCGTAAAGGTTAAATTATTAAAAATCGTGGAGCCGAGGGTACCCGAGTGACTTAAGAGAATCACTAAGCGCAAAACAAGCGTTAGAGTCTAAGTTAGTTAAAGTATATATTTACAAGTGACTTTGGTTTAATTCCAACTTACTTGTTACTTATAGGTTATCAGACTCGTCCCGAGCCATTTTTAACCCCCAGTCGCTCAGGCAAGTTTTCTACCCGTTATACTGTTGTTGTGATGTATACATATGTATATGCATTATCTTGTGATAGATGCATGATGGTTAATTAGCAAATTCTTGCGATATATTGTTGCATGTGATATGGTATATATGCATGCCTGTTTCGTATTCTTGATACATATATCTGTTGATTCAGTTGATAATACCTATGCTAGAGATAAGCGGTAATTGAATTTACCCTTAGTATAGGGGATCAAAAGGTGAACATATTTCTAAACCGGGAGTCGATGTTCCCGAGTATAATATATATTTTTATATATATATGGTTATAGTTTTCAAAACTATTAATCGAATAAGGTTTATTCGATAACTTTAAGTTTATTTTATTATATGAATATTATTTCGAATATTCATTCGAGGGCTTATGACTCCTTTATTTTATTTATTGAATATTATTTTGAATATTCATTCGAGGACTTATGACTCCTTTTATTTTATTATTTGAATATTATTTGAATATCCATTCGAGGGCTTATGACTCTTTTATATTATTTATTGAATATTATTTGAATATTCATTCGAGGGCTTATGACTCTTTTATATTATTTATTGAATATTATTTGAATATTCATTCGAGGGCTTATGACTCAGTTTATATTATTATTGAATATTACTTGGGTATTCATTTGAGGATGTATGACTCCTTTATTTTATGAATATTATTTATAGTATTCATTCGAGGTATTATGACTCCGCTTATTACTTAATAATATTCTTTATTGTATTAAAGAATAAGGTGTCGATAATCAAACTTAATTTTGATTATTCAAATACTTCTACTTCAATTATTTTTATAAAGATTATTCTTTATGGGAATATTATTTAAATAATAATATTCAGATATTTTCTAATATATTGGGACTGATTTATTTCATTAAATCAGCACTACTCCAAACACTCTTTAAAGTGTTTTCGAGTCTTCAAAATGATTTTTAAAAGTTAGAGCGGATCCCAAAACTCATTTTTATATTTAAGATCTTCCTTTTAAAGGGGATTTAAATACTCGTTCAAAACTTGAGGGATCCGGCTCAGTGGTGTCTTTTACATTCGCAATGAGGTTGCTGTTTTGAGAAAACATCTTGATTACTTGCCCATCGTTCGGGAAGTAAGTTCATCTATTTGAGTCGGCATAAGCAACATGGGCTCAGTGGGCGTCCATGAAAGTGTAAGTGGCTCAGTGGGAGTCCATCAAATGCGTAAGTGGCTGAGTGGCAGTCCAACATAAGGTCCTATTACGGCCAGGGTGATGACCAGTGGGGAATTCGTCCATCTACTAGTAGAAAAGGTTACTTATTGGTATCTTTGCCTGATCAGCAAGATATCAGGTTTATGCCAAGGTTTTCTCCTTTCCAAATTCATTGGATATTGCAACTCTGTTTATAATTTTCATAACAGAGGTTTTCAAGGAGTGTATGAAATGTATATATATAGGTGTATATATATATCGGAATTTAATGAAGTATCTCGTAACTTCATTATTTATAATGATATTCAAAGATTGAATCTATTCAAATCTTGTCTTGTAGTCTCATCTATGTGATGAACTTTTGAACTGATTATAACTTGAACGGTGGTAGTTCAAGTAATATTTGGAAAAGATATAAGTATATTGGGGTATCTTGTAACTTCATATTTTCAACTTATATCTAGTTAATGATTATCTTATGCATATCAAAGATTTTCAGAAAAAAAAATGTTGAGACAAGGGTAGATATATGAGATCACCTTGCAACGATATTTTTATACAGTTATAAACTGGAACTCTGTGTATATTATGCATGGAAGAGGACTTCCAGGATTTTGAAAAGTATATATGTATATATACTGAATATTTTGCGACTTCATCGCATTAAGATATCAAACTTGGTTCATTTCTTTTGACCAAGACTTTCATGAGTACTATGAGAAGGCTCATATATTGTAAATTATTATACATATTATTTTGGTGGGCTTGCTGCTCACCCTTGCTTTCTTCTTTCATCACACAACATCAGATAAACAAGATGAACAGGACCAAGCTCCCAATTCGCGAGCGGATAGGAAACGTTCTGCAGCTTCCTATAGGCATTGAAGTCACTGTAGCTAAGGTGGGAACTACCAATAGACTAGGCTTCAACTTTTGATGTACCAGATTTATGTATACTTATGAATTGTAATAATGGCAAAGAAAATGTAAATTTATTCAGAAAACCTTTTAAGGTGTATTGGCAGATAATTGTGGAATAAAATGACTTGTGATTATTTTTGGATGTTCATCTCTGAGACTATAACGTGTGGTGTGTGTGTTTATTGTGGGGTCACAGTACAGAGTAGTTGATTAATTATTAAGATTGGGTGTTATTAAGGGAAATGGAACTCGTGACAACCCGGATCCCCGACCCCGGATTTGGGGGTGTTACAGAAGTGGTATCAGAGCTAAGCGTTATAAACCTCAGAGATGATGTGACATTAAGATAATAACTAAGATAATAAGAACTCTTGCCAAGTTCATAGTCGGGCTACCTAAGGTAGTACTGACAGTTAAAACCCTTATGGGAACCCTTATAAATATCGTGATAGAAGAGTAGTTCGTTATCGTATATGGTAGCGGGACTCCGAACCCTGAGGTTGAGGAGCAACAACGCGATGATGTTTTATTACTAATTGGAGATCGGATTGTGGATCCGATAGAGCGTCCTAACGCAGGACCGGATGATGTTCATATTGAGGATGTAGCGGTTGAGGATGTTGCCCTAGAAGGGATTGTTGCTGAGGAGGATCCCGTGGAGGATCCTGACAAAATTGAATAAAGGACCACTGAGGAATTGATGACCATGGTTAGGGAAACTACCAGAGGTAGGATTGGCCGGTCACTACCGGAGGTTCGTTCAAGTTTGTAAAGATAGTAGCCCCTTTAACGCGGCTTACTCGTAAGACTAAGAAGTTCGAATGGACAGAGAAATGCGAGAACAACTTTTAAGAACCGAAGCAAAGGTTGGTGACGTTCCCTATGTTGGCGTTGCCGGATGGAAAATGAGATTTTGTGATGTGTAGTGACGCTTCACATAAGGAATTAGGGTGCTTCATATACAGCACAGCAAGGTAATCACGTACGTGTCAAGACAATTAAGGGAATATAAAATTCAATATCCCCACCCATGAGCTTGGGCTCGTGGCAATAGTTTTGCCCTAAAGATTAGAGGCACTACTTGTACGGAGAGAAGTGCAAGATTTACACAAACCATAGGAGCTCTAGTATATTTTCACGCAGAAAGAGCTCAACATGCGCCAAATGAGGTGGTTGGAGCTAATCAAGAATTATGATTGGGAGATTCTTTATCATTCAGGGAAAGCCAATGTGGTGGCTGATGCCCTTAGTAAAAAGGAGAGACTCAAGATAATAATGTCTTTGGGAGAGTTTATAAGAGATTTTGAGAAAATGGAAATAGAAGTGAAGGTAACCGGAACCGGTACCGAAAAGCTGTTTGAGATTGCAATACAGACCGAATTTTTGGAAAAGAACATATTGTGTCAGAAAAAGTGATGAATGAAGGCAGAGAGCCAACAATTAGATAAAAGATTAATATCGAGAAAAATGATAAGGAAATAATGAGGTATTCCTACAGAATTTGAGTTCCAAACGTTCAAGAGCTTAAAGATAAAATCTTAGATGAAAGCTAGTTTGAGGAATAAGATTTAGAGCAAACCCTGAATGTGATAGTCAGGGAGGTTGCCATCAAGAAAGAAAGAACCCATAACATAATATAGTGGAAAACAAGGTTTTTAATGTATAAGATAACCCCGATTATGGGAGAAGGTTGAAACATTTCATACTAAGGAAACAGAAAGTCGAGTAAGGAAAGGAGACCCGAGACGGTACTCCTATACGGTAATTTATGGACCTGTCTAGACAGAACTTAGACTATTATCCCCAACCACCACCTTGAGGAAACAATGCGGTAGGAAATTCTTTTAGGACCTTTAAGTCTCTAAGCTCTCAGAGTTCCAAGGAACAGGTTGACCTAGTCGAGGCAAGAGCCTGGCTAAAGGAAATAGAGGAATCATTTGAGATTCTGAATGATTGACGAATCACAAAAGACTGTTTTTGTCACTTGCCCCCGTAAGAGAGAGGCCACCCGTTGGTGAAAGGCCAAGAAAGGCACGGAGCCAGAGGTTATAATAAACTGATTAAAGTTCAGACAATTGTTTTCGGGAAAGTACTTCCCAAGGTTATAGAGATAGAGTAAAAGCTTTAGAGCTAGAACAAAGGCAGACGAGTATGATGTATTATGAATCTAAGTTGTAAAAGTTATCAAGATTCGTTCTGAGGACACGAATCCAGAATGACGGGATGTTTGAAATCAATACTTACGTTGTGTTAGTTTACGAAATAATGATAAGAGAAAGGAGAATAAAAAGAAACTAAAGTGGAAAGGAATATAAAGGCAATAGAGTTTGAGGAATGATAAGGAAGTTGGGTATGAGGAAACCCTAAAGACTCGTAGCAATAGAAATATAAAAGTATGTAATCGTCAGGATGAGGGTGATTCACCATGAGTTAAAATTGATGGTTGAGGGCATAAGAGATACATATATTTTATCCCCTGTAAGTTGTGAGGATTCGAGGAAACCTTGAGATAGTTCGAAGGATAAATAATGAGACGAGGATAGACTGAGGAGACAAGAAAGTAAAAAAAAAATTAGGAAAAATTGGATGAAGGAAGTGACCTTCAAGAATGTGAAGTGTAAGACCGGTGGCTTGATACCCAGAAAGGGAGATGCCATGTATGAAAGATATCCCAACATTGAGGTGACTGTTGAGATAAATAACAAAAGTAAATACGGAATTATTAAGAAGAAGTTCACGTTGAACACGACCAATATCTTCCAGAACATCCCTGTTGTCATTACCAAATTAGGAAAGAAAAGCAGATAACCGTTATTATCTTTTGAAGGCCATAATTGATTGACCTCAGTTTGAATACGGATGTTATTGTGAAATTCGGTATAGACTATCGAGGTGGAAATGATTGAATAAGATACCCTTATCAGGGATATATGACTTTATTTATCCATGGAAGGATGCTTGTACCTTTTTAAAGGTAGAATTAAGGATAGAACATCGGTAACTTAAAACGAATCCTAGGGGAATGCATAAAGGTTGGCATTTCACCCTTAATAGGGATAGTATGAATTTTGACAATATGAATTGGAAAGGATTAAGGTAATAATAACCTTTAAGGATCAGTGGAGAATTTTTCAGAAGTATATAGACAATGGTTCTA
This sequence comes from Apium graveolens, assembly GCF_009905375.1. Lineage (NCBI taxonomy): Eukaryota > Viridiplantae > Streptophyta > Magnoliopsida > Apiales > Apiaceae > Apium > Apium graveolens. The sequence goes on from NC_133656.1 coordinate 96,989,202, forward strand.
GTATTAGTAAATGGTATTTTGATATGCCCTGTATATAGGGAATACAGGAGGAACGATTGAAGGATAACCTTAGAGGTTTTACAAGGAGAAAGGAAATATTCGAAATTCTTAAGAATAAAAATGTTGATAAAGGAAATATGACAGAATTATAATGATGCCAAGTGGGGCACGTGTTAAACCACGAGAAAGTATGGATCGAACCAGTAATGGTCGAAATTGTTCAGGGCAATTAGGACTTAAGATAAAAAGATGTTCTAATTATGATTGAGAGTCAGTCGTGACAGTGATTAACCTCTAAAGATTGAGGCAATAACTTATGGAAAAATGGTGATATTTTTTTTATTTTTACTCATCAGATATTAAAGAAAAGCATTTTTCACATAAGCTGTGATTGAAATAAGGTAGAAAATTTATTTGGAGGTGGTTAAAATGACATTGACTGTAAGGAAATTTTACTATCAGGAAAGGCCAAAGAGGTGGCCGACACTTTAAAGGTAAGAGGATAATTATAGGCGCTTGTGCCAAAGGAATACAGTGATGATGGTTAAAGCTATGAAGGTTGTATTATGGTTTGGAAGATTGACATTCCTTCTGATGACTGTGCAATACCCAACCGTAATAGTAGTTGGTAAAGGTTTAATTCGTGTAATCGCCATGAGCGGGCTATCTATCTCAGGAGATACTATCTTGAGAATGAGCCTGGACCATGTTTCAAAAAAAGGACTAAACAAACCTTTGAGTTAATTCTTCTATTGAAGGCATATGATTAAGAATGGTATTAACCTGCTATCATTGCTTTCATTGAAACTCTTCTGCAATTTTATCTGCTTCATGTCATGTATGTATGTCAGGATTAGGAGTGTTCTTCATGAATCATGAATGGTGATTATGTTACCTCCTTAGAAGGATTTGATACGACATGTATGGACTCCGTATGGTTAGCTATTAAGACTTCATGGAAAATGAATGACTACAGTAGGTCAGTGGTGGACCATAGTAAGGCAACAATGATTCTGCGAGTAATGAGCTGATTACAACCGTGAGAGTTGTATTGGAATGGGTGTTGAGATTGAGTACCACTAATCGGGTCGTGGTAGTGTATAAGTTATCATTGATAGACTAATTAAGTAGAGTATCTACCTATTGAATATTTATTCTTTCTTATCAATAGAGAGTCGTATTATTATACGAGGAAGGTTGCGGTACAAGCATAGAATTCTAGTAACGATGATGTCTAGAATGAGATCCCAGATTCGATTTTCGATATCGAGGGAGTTTCAAAGGTGATTGTGTATAAGCTCGAGGAAGAGCCTGGGTCCATAGAATGATGGACGGAATAGCAAATATTTAGGCATGTGAAATACGATGCTATAATACTTGATGTTGATATAAATACACATATGTTTTGTTCTCCTATGACAAACCTCCATAGTTCAGAGGTAGGTTCCAAGCCAGATATTTTGTGGCAGTATATTTTTTTTCATATATACAATTCTCTTCAATTCGTTCTTTTCTCTTCTTTTCATTTCATATAAACTGAGAAGAACAACCCTTCCAGAAGGGGAGGTATTGCCGAATGACTATCTATCTGTGTGATAGAAGCCGAGTAGGATACCAGCTATTATTTAATTGCTTGTCAAGTACTAAAGGCTGGCTACCTTCTGTACTAACTATGCGATATAACAAGTGTTCATGATCATAGTGATCTCTCAATGAATTCTTTTACTTCTATATGATTGATCAAACTTTGGGAAATAGAAACAGCTGAAAAAGGAGTAATAAAATTGTGGTAGTATTCAGAATGGAAACACATTCGTGATACTAAGGTTGACGTGGTTATTAAAAGGTTATAGAACGCTAACGAGCAAAAGTATAACCAGTATAATATTAGGAACGGAAGGTAGTAGCGATTACGAACTGGAAAAGAATGGGTATTGAGAAGCAAAAGCTCTAATACTAAAAGCTATAATGAAAGTCTGTGCAATAGACTTGCAAGAAATTGGAATGATCACATAACGCGGATTGAGTTTTCTCACGATAATAGATTATATGTCAGTATTGAGATATCGCCATATGAGATTTTTGAGGGAAGACAATGTCGATTCCCCTTATGTTAGGATGAAGTTGTAGAGCGCAAAATGCTCGGACCCGCAGTAGTTCAAAGGACCAAGGATATAATAGACCTAATCGGAGGACGGCTGGTAGTAGCCCAAGATGGACATAAGAAGCATGTTGATTTGACACGAAAGGACAAGGAATAGGAAGTAGGGGACCTAGTGTTGTTATAGGTATTCCCTTGGAAAGGAAGGATGAGGTTCGGAAAGAAATGAAAGCTAAGTCCACAAATTGTTGGACCCTTGGATATATTAAGACGTATTGGGAGGATAGCATATGAGCTAGCCCTAACCCCGAACATGTAGCAGGTCGTAACGTGTTTCACGTATCAATGTTAAGGAAGTGTAATTCAGATGCCAGATAAATAGGGGCATATGAGCGCATAGATATGCAACCCGACGTAACCTATATGGAGCAACCAGGAAGGGTTATAGAGTGAAAAGGAACAAGTGCTTAGGAGAAGGGTTATCAAACTATTCAGAGTTTGATGGAAGAACCGCAATGTGGGAAAATTTACTTGAGAGTTAGAAAGTGTAATACTAAGAAAGTATCCATATTCATTTTCTATCTGATTCCGGGACGGAATCCTTTTAAGGAGGGGAGACTGTAATAACCCCAATTTTTGGAAAATTTTGAAACCCTTATGAATAGTGTTTTTGCTGAATGAGAAAACTTTTTATGCCACACTATGTAGGGGTTCTATTATGGATATTCTGAGATTTTATTAGTACTCTATATGGTATATAAGTGTATGTAAAGATCGTCAGAATCCAATTCCGAACACTTCGATTTTTCCCAGAAATCCACTAGATACGAAAAGAATTGAGTATAAGGTAACAAGATAAGAAGGATTTAAATTAAAGGATTATAAGAGAGGATCATAAAAGGAATATAATATATTGAGAAAAGTTAAGGGAACCTAAGTAATAAGATCCCGGGTATGATCCCTCAAACGATAAACGAAAATGAAAGTTAAGCGAACCGTATAACAGATCAGCGGTCATTAGGCAAACAATTAGGAAGTTAATCAAAAGGATAAGAGAGGATGGTGTCATCCAACCAATAGAAAGAGGACAAAGGAGGGGTGATGACATCACAAAGTGATGCAAGCATGACATAAGAGGGAAGGAAATGTGGTGGAATATTAACCACACAAAATCAAGGGTAAATGGGTAATTGACCTAAAACAAAACAAAAACCTAGCAACCAAGCAAAACAAATCACAAAACACCAAATTCTCCATTTCTTCATGAAGCTCTCGGCTTCTTTCTTAAGAAATGGGAAGTCCAAGCTCCTCCACTTGCTATTTTACAAGGTAATTATCCTAGCTTCTCCTAGTGAAGTTACATACTTCCTATAAGTTTAAGCTTCTAATTCCAAGCCAATCTTTTTCTAGAAATCAAGGAAGAAGATGGTGAATAGTACTTTCTTGAAATTAATTTTTGTGTTCTTGATTTCTTTGAAAGAACAAGCTTGTAGGAGGTTAGATTAAGGCTTCCATGGGCATTCCAAGGATCTTTCATGGATTAAAAGCTTCAAGGAAGGTATAACTCTTCATGATCTTAGTTTTAAGTTCGTTGTTTAGATTTCCTAATGTTGAGATGATGGGTTAGTGTAATGGGTTTGTAATCATGTTTAAAGCTTGTTATGAGTAGTTTAGTTGGTGAGAGGCATGATTATTGTGTGTTTAGAGATGGGTTGATTTTGTGATATTTTTGGAGTTGGAAATCTTGGTTATTAGTTAATGAACCTAAGTAAAGCTTTTAGTTCATGTGGGGAATAAGTATAAATTGTTAATGTGGAGTTGTTGGGGCTGTATGATGTAGTTTGGATGGAGTTTTTATTGGGTTGTGATTGTGGGTTGAATTGTGGTTGATTTGGAATGGTTTAATTTGGGAAATCGCGTAAACCTAGCCGTCGTAATGTCCGATTTACTTTGGACTGCTTTTGTTCATAACATTAGGACCCGAGAACCCCCTGCTAGATGTTGACCATTGCCATGTCTAGATAGCTCGTGTTACGAGCTTCGTTTTGATATGTAGTTCGTTCGATTCCGATGCACGGTTTAGGAGAAACGACCGTTTCAAGTAACGACGTTTCGCGAACGAAACTTTTCCCCTCGCCTTACTTTGAAACATAGGTTAAAGACCAAAAAGGGTTAATTAATGTATGAAACATTTGTGGTATGTGTGTTAGGCAGTTGGTAAGACACTCGCGAAGGAATCGCCTTAAAACTCGTAAAGATTAAATTATTAAAAATGGTGGAGCCGAGGGTACCCGAGTGACTTAAGAGAATCAGTAAGCGCAAAACAAGCGTTAGAGTCTAAGTTAGTTAAAGTATAGATTTACAAGTGACTTTGGTTTAATTCCAACTTACTTGTTACTTATAGGTTACCAGACTCATCCCGAGCCATTTGTAACCCCCAGTCGCTCAGGCAAGTTTTCTACCCGTTATACTGTTGTTGTGATGTATACATATGTATATGCATTATCTTGTGATAGATGCATGATGGTTAATTAGCAAATTCTTGCGATATATTGTTGCATGTGATATGGTATATATGCATGCCTGTTTCGTATTCTTGATACATATATCTGTTGATTCAGTTGATAATACCTATGCTAGAGATAAGCGGTATTTGAATTTACCCTTAGTATAGGGGATCAAAAGGTGAACATATTTCTAAACCGGGAGTCGATGTTCCCGAGTATAATATATATATTTTTATTTATATATGGTTATAGTTTTCAAAACTATTAATCGAATAAGGTTTATTCGATAACTTTAAGTTTATTTTATTATATGAATATTATTTCGAATATTCATTCGAGGGCTTATGACTCCTTTATTTTATTTATTGAATATTATTTTGAATATTCATTCGAGGACTTATGACTCCTTTTATTTTATTATTTGAATATTATTTGAATATTCATTCGAGGGCTTATGACTCTTTTATATTATTTATTGAATATTATTTGAATATTCATTCGAGGGCTTATGACCCTTTTATATTATTTATTGAATATTATTTGAATATTCATTCGAGGGCTTATGACTCAGTTTATATTATTATTGAATATTACTTGGGTATTCATTTGAGGATGTATGACTCCTTTATTTTATGAATATTATTTATAGTATTCATTCGAGGTATTATGACTCCGCTTATTACTTAATAATATTCTTTATTATATTAAAGAATAAGGTGTCGATAATCAAACTTATTTTTGATTATTCAAATACTTCTACTTCAATTATTTTTATAAAGATTATTCTTTATGGGAATATTATTTAAATAATAATATTCATATATTTTCTAATATATTGGGACTGATTTATTTCATTAAATCAGCACTACTCCAAACACTCTTTAAAGTGTTTTCGAGTCTTCAAAATGATTTTTAAAAGTTAGAGCGGATCCCAAAACTCATTTTTATATTTAAGATCTTCCTTTTAAAGGGGATTTAAATACTCGTTCAAAACTTGAGGGATCCGGCTCAGTGGTGTCTTTTACATTCGCAACGAGGTTGCTGTTTTGAGAAAACATCTTGATTACTTGCCCATCGTTCGGGAAGTAAGTTCATCTATTTGAGTCGGCATAAGCAACATGGGCTCAGTGGACGTCCATGAAAGTGTAAGTGGCTCAGTGGGAGTCCATCAAATGCGTAAGTGGCTGAGTGGCAGTCCAGCATAAGGTCCTATTGCGGCCAGGGTGATGACCAGTGGGGAATTCGTCCATCTACTAGTAGAAAAGGTTACTTATTGGTATCTTTGCCTGATCAGCAAGATATCAGGTTTATGCCAAGGTTTTCTCCTTTTCAAATTCATTGGATATTGCAACTCTGTTTATAATTTTCATAACAGAGGTTTTCAAGGAGTGTATGAAATGTATATATATAGGTGTGTATATATATCGGGATTTAATGAAGTATCTCGTAACTTCATTATTTATAATGATATTCAAAGATTGAATCTATTCAAATCTTGTCTTGTAGTCTCATCTATGTGATGAACTTTTGAACTGATTATAACTTGAACGGTGGTAGTTCAAGTAATATTTGGAAAAGATATAAGTATATTGAGGTATCTTGTAACTTCATATTTTCAACTTATATCTAGTTAACGATTATCTTATGCATATCAAAGATTTTCAGAAAAAAAAAACGTTGAGATAAGGGTAGATATATGAGATCACCTTGCAACGATATTTTTATACTGTTATAAACTGGAACTCTGTGTATATTATGCATGGAAGAGGACTTCCAAGATTTTGAAAAGTATATATGTATATATACTGAATATTTTGCGACTTCATCGCATTAAGATATCAAACTTGGTTCATTTCTTTTGACCAAGACTTTCATGAGTACTATGAGAAGGCTCATATATTGTAAATTATTATACATATTATTTTGGTGGGCTTGCTGCTCACCCTTGCTTTCTTCTTTCATCACACAACATCAGATAGACAAGATGAACAGGACCAAGCTCCCAATTCGCGAGCGGATAGGAAATGTTCTGCAGCTTCCTATAGGCATTGAAGTCGCTGTAGCTAAGATGGGAACTACCAATAGACTAGGCTTCAACTTTTGATGTACCAGATTTATGTATACTTATGAATTGTAATAATGGCAAAGAAAATGTAAATTTATTCAGAAAACCTTTTAAGGTGTATTGGCAGATAATTGTGGAATAAAATGACTTATGATTATTTTTGGATGTTCATCTATGAGATTATAACGTGTGGTGTGTGTGTTTATTGTGGGGTCACAGTATAGAGTAGTTGATTAATTATTAAGATTGGGTGTTATTAAGGGAAATGGAACTCGTGACAACCCGGATCCCCGACCCCGGATTTGGGGGTGTTACATTTAACATGATGATGAAAGATGCGGTGCAAGATGTGGACGTGATAGCAGGTATGCTTGTTATAAACTCAGTAGAAGTAAAAGTTTTGATGGATTCTGGAGCAACTAGATCTTTTATCTCTGAAAGTATTCTTGATAAGTTAAATTGTGTTGCGTACCCTCTAGAGCCTAATTTGATTATAGAGGTAGCAAATCAAGAGAAAGTTATTGCTAGTAAGATTTGTCCTGATTGTGATGTGACTATAGAAGGTCGGCACTTTTCTGCTGACTTAATTCCTTTTAAGTTAGGAGAATTTGAGGTCATACTAGAAATGGATTGGTTGTCAAACCATGAAGCGCAAATAGAATGTAAAAGTAAAAAGGTGAAGTTAAAAACCAAGGAGGGTGAAGAGGTTATATTTAAAGAAAAGAGGCAGGAGATGAAATTTCTAACGGCTATTAAGGCAGGAAGATTAATACGTCAAGGATGCGAAGTTTATTTGGCTCATGTCGTGAACGTGGAGAAAGAATCTGTGAAGATCGAGGATATTCCGGTAGTAAGAGATTTCCCGGATGTGTTTCTTGATGAATTGCCTGGACTACCTCCAGACAGAGAGATCGAGTTTACGATTGATTTGGCTCCTGGTACGGAACCAGTGTCAAAAGCTCCCTATCGCATGGCGCCGATCGAGATGAATGAATTGGCAGCTCAGTTGCAAGAATTGTTGGACAAAGGAGTGATCCGACCGAGTGTATCCCCGTGGGGCGCACCGGTGTTATTTATAAATGAAAAGGATGGAAGTATGAGGTTGTGCATTGATTACCGCGAACTGAATAAGTTGACAATCAAGAATAAGTACCCTCTACCACGGATCGATGACTTGTTTGACCAGTTAAAAGGAGCTTCGTGTTTCTCAAAGATTGATTTAAGATCTGGGTATCATCAGTTAAAGATCAAAGCGGGAGATATACCCAAGACAGCGTTCCGAACGAGATACGGACATTATGAGTTTTTGGTAATGGCATTTGGCTTGACGAATGCGCCAACTGCATTTATGGATCTTATGAACAGAGTGTTCAAGCAGTATTTGGATAAGTTCGTGATTGTGTTTATCGACGATATACTGATTTACTCCAAAACGAAAGAAGATCATAAGGAGCATTTGAGGATTTCCTTGGAAATTCTGTGAAAAGAGAAACTGTATGCTAAGTTTTCAAAGTGCGAATTCTGGCTAAAGGAAGTGCAATTTCTTGGTCATGTAGTTAATAAAGAAGGAATTAAAGTGGACCCAGCCAAGATAGAAGCTGTAATAAATTGGGAAAGACCCAAGAATCCAACGGAGGTAAGAAGTTTTCTGGGATTAGCCGGATATTATAGAAGATTTGTGCAAGATTTCTCTAAGATTGCCGTTCTGTTGACAAAATTGACGAGAAAGAACGAGAAGTTTGTTTGGACAAAAAAGTGCGAGGAAAGTTTTCAAGAGTTAAAGAAGAGATTGGTAACCGCCCCAGTATTGGTATTACCAGATGATAAAGGGGAATTTGTGATATTCAGTGATCCTTTATATAAAGGACTTGGATGCGTGTTAATGCAACACGGGAAGGTAATAGCATACGCGTCAAGGCAACTCAAGCCGCACGAGCAAAAGTATCCAACGCATGATTTGGAATTGGCAGCAATTGTGTTTACCCTTAAGATTTGGAGGCATTATTTGTACGGGGAAAAGTGTGAGATTTATACGGATCATAAAAGTTTAAAGTATATCTTTACTCAGAAAGAATTGAATATGCGACAAAGATGGTGGTTGGAATTGATCAAAGATTATGATTGTGCGATAAACTACCATCCTGGAAAGGCAAATGTGGTAGCTGATGCTTTAAGTCGAAAAGAAAGGTTGAATATGTTAACGTCATCAGAAGTATTGATCAAGGACTTTGAAAAGATGGAAATAGAGGTGCAGACTCCAGAATGTGGAGGTGAAGCTATATATGCAATGTTGTTTCAACCCGAGATTCTGGAAAAGATTCGATGCTGTCAAGAGTAAGTGATGAATCGTGAAAAGGATAAGTTGACGGGAGAAGAAATTAAAGCTCAAAAGGATGGAAAAGGGATATACCGTGTTAACTCACGTATTTGGATACCTAATGTTGTGGAAATAAAGCACGAGATTTTGCAAGAAGCGCATAACTCGAGATTTTCAATTCACCCTAGGAGTACGAAAATGTACCAGGATTTAAAAGAAAGTTATTGGTGGCCCAACATGAAAAAGGAAATTACGGAATGGATAAGTAAATGTTACACGTGCCAAAGAGTCAAAGCGGAACATCAAAGGTCAAGCGGATTGCTTCAGCCACTGGACATACCCGAATGGAAATGGGAACATATAGCGATGGATTTCATGGTAGGATTACCTAAAATCAAGTCAAATCATGCTGCGATTTGGGTGGTAATCGATCGGTTGACGAAGTCAGCATATTTCTTGCCGATAAATGAAAGGTTTTCATTGGAAAAGTTGGTCAAATTGTATCTGGATGAGATCGTGATGCGTCATGGAGTTCCTGTATCTATCGTGTCTGATAGAGATCCAAGGTTTGACTCGAGATTTTGGCAACAATTTCATGAACATTTGGGAACTAAGTTGAAAATGAGTACGACATATCATCCGCAGACAGACATACAAAGTGAGAGGACAATTCAGACAATTGAAGATATGTTGCGAACCTGTGCAATAGATTTCAAAGGAAATTGGGACGATCATTTGCCCTTAATTGAGTTTTCCTACAACAACAGTTATCACGCGAGTATTGGCATGCCGCCTTATGAAGCGTTGTACGGAAGAAAGCATAGATCCCCTACTTATTGGGATGAAGTTGGTGAGCGCAAGTTAATTGGCCCAGAGCTAGTTCAGAAAACGAAGGAAAAGGTTGAAACGATTCGAAAGAAATTAATTGCAGCTCAAGATCGCCAAGCAAAGTACGCAAATTAAGAACCAGAATGATGTGCAATTCGAATCTGGAGACAAAGTCTTGTTAAAGATATCTCCTTGGAAAGGTTTAACCCGATTCGAAAAGAAAGGGAAGTTGAGTCCTAGGTACATTGGACCATTTGAAGTATTGCGACGAGTTGGGAAAGTGGCGTATGAATTGGCGCTACCTCCGCAAATGCAACATCTGCACAATGTGTTTCATGTATCTCTTCTGAAGAAGTATAATGCTGATGCGAGCCATGTGATCGAGTTGGAACCAGTGGAAATCCAACCAGATTTGTCCTATGTGGAACACAACCAGTGCGAATTTTGGATCGAAAAGAAAGGACGCTTAGAAATAAAGTTGTACCTCTAGTTAGAGTGTTATGGAGAAATCCATTAGTCGAAGAATCGACTTGGGAGTTAGAAAGCGAAATGAAAGAAAAGTATCCCCATCTATTTGCTTAGATTAGATTCTGGGGACAGAATCCTTTTAAGGAGGGTAGATTGTGACGACTGAGAATTTTGCGACGTAATTAAGTCAATAAAGTATGTGTTATGTGATGTGATTATAATTATGTGACTAAGTGCTGAATAATTGTCTTTTCTGTATACTAGAATATAGGAGCGTAAATAAAAACGTTCCAATTTAAAGAGTCAGCTTAGAAGTTAAGCTGTGGTGTCGGGCCGTCAGGTAGAACGGAACCCGTCCTAATAAGGAGTTAAAGAATATAAAATGTGAATTATGTGTGATTGAATGAAATGAATTTGTAAATAAATTATTTCGTCCTAAGTGACGTGTTGATTGATAATGATAATGAGAAGCGTAATCGAAACGCTGAGCGTCGGGCCGTCAGGCTGAACGTGACCCGGTACGCGTATAAAAGGATAAAGATTAAAGAAGGATGAATTCTATGATCAGACCTGAGTCGTTACGTGATTATATATGTGAGATTGTTGTCTGTGTGCATAACTATGTGTTCTGTGATAATTTTATGAATTTTAAAGGGATTATGTGACTTAAATAAAGGTTTAATTAACCTTCACGCATTTTTATAAAATCATTCGAGTAAGATAAAAACATGGGATTTATTCTGTTATCTTCATAGTGGTCCTAGAGACTTTTTAAAAATGATGAGTGGATTAATTTGGTGGTCTTTATATTTTTAAATTGATTTTATGTGGAAAATGATATTATTAAGGCGAGATTGCGAAATTCATATAAAATCAACTGTCCGCTCAAAATCTTATTATGAGTAATGGTTAAAAAGCTAATTTCGAGGCCTACGTATTAAAATTGTCATTTTCAATAATTCTTGACTTCCCGAGAGAGATATATTTTATATTTAATCCTTGTTACATTTTAGTAAAAAGGAAGGAACAAATAAGAATAAAAGGGAATTAGTAATGTACTAAAATGCCCTTGATTTTGATTGAGTATAAAACTCAACCTCTTCCCCCTTTTCCTTCTTTTTCCCGAGCACCATCACTCTCTCTCCTCTCTTTCTTTCTCACACTCTCTCGGCTACTCTCTCTCTTTCTCTCTCTCGAATCTTCTTCTTTTCTCTTGGTAAATCACTTGTTTCTTTGATAATTATCACCAATCCTTCTCAAAATCTCTTGTTAAACATACAAAAGTGGTTATTGGAATGTGCATTTGTGAATATCTTGTTGCATGCAAGCTCGATGTGTGTGTGTGTGTGTTCATGCTTGATGCGTGTGTACGTGTGTGTATATGGTCTAGTATGTGCTTAAGGAGATGATTTTATAATTCAGAAATGATTTTCAAAGCCAAATGAGTCTTGCATGTGCCTTGTGTGTACATAAATCGGAGGTTTCAAGGTTGGAAACCCCGAATTGGGGCACCACCGAGAAACCACCGCCACTGGTGATGAACTTCGGTGAACCGGTGGTGAGTTGTGACGTTAAAAACTGAACTCTAATACCATAAAAGTCGATTTCAGTGTTTGCATGCTTGGATCGTTTAAATTTTTAAAAAGGTTTTGATTTTTAAAAGTTAAATTGATAAGTTATTATTAGAAATGAGTTGTCGATTTGATTATGGCTTGATTTGTGATTAAAGGATTAAGAGAAATCACTTGCATGTGTTGTTTTCTTGAAAACCCGAATGGTTTTGATCCTTGGAATAATTGATTCAATTTTCTTGTTGAATAAAGTAATTATGGATTGTTATTAGGATGGTTAATGGATTAAAAGAAGTGAAATTGTTATTGCATGTTGAGCTTTGGTCGAGTTTTGTACTAATGAAAAGGGAATTAAAATTTAATAACTTGATTCTTGGTTAATTAGCTAGTCTCGATATTTGCATGTTGATTTACAAAAGGAATTAGTGATGCATTTTAAAGTATAGCCTTGCATGTAAATGTCAAGTTGAAAATAAGCTAAAAAGGATGAGTGTTGGACTAATTTCAAGTTTTTAAGCAAATCTAATGCTTGCATGTCAATGTTCGACCTTTGAATTGTGTTTTGTGGATATAACCGAATGGAATGTAGGAATAAAAAGGAATTGATTTGATGTTAAGTCAATGCATGAGTAATTTTAAAGACTATGTGATTTATATGTTTATTTGGATTCGAATTTTGATGATAAAAGAGAAGAGAATGATTTTTTTTAAAGATTTTGGATTGTGTTATATGTTTATGTGAACTAAGGTGGAGATTGATTAATTTTGATAACCATAAGTGATAATTATGGTCGTAAAGGTTTAGTTGAGAATAAACCATGTACTCGTAAGAATTATATTAGTGTGATTTGAGAAATAGCTAAGGTTAAGCAAGTACCTTCGATGGTTAAGTATATATAAAGATATAAAAGTTACGATAAAAGGGTATGGTATGTGCTATGTGCTATGTGCTTATGTGTATAAGCTATAATCATATACTCGAGTCAAGGATGTAATCGAGTTATCGTATTGAGTGATCGTTCCGGGAACGAGAGTTGAGAATCTGATTAAGGTTTGGTTTTATTGTAGATTCGGAGCGTGAGGGCATTCAGGCTAGGAAAGGAAAGGATTTACTAGGTGGCAGTAGTTCAACCTTCAGGAAAGCAAATTCAGGAAAGTAACTCTGATTACTTGTGTAAATGGTTATAAAGAGAATGTTGTTCATACCATGTAGAGTATTGAACTGTTTAATTATGAAACCCTGATATTGATTTGAGATACCCTGCCTTTGTTCTTGATAAACTGTTATTGATAAGCTTAATGATTCAACCCTTTGATAATCTGTCCTTTCTGTTCAAGTTATCTATTAAGCCATGGATTATATTGAACCCTCTGATTATCCTTGTTAACCCCTGTTTAATGATACCCTGTTTTCCCAATCATCCTATTGATCCCTACACAGATGTTGATCCTTCTAATTTAATGCCTTGTTATCCTTGATACAGAATCCTTATGAATTGTTCCTTGTTTATCTTTGAATCACTCCCTGAACTTTGTTTCCTTAAAATCTGGATTAAGAATGAGTTTTGACTTGAAAGAGTCCGAATGATTTCAAATGCTTGGTAATGAGAAAATGAATTTTAGAAAACCTATTTGTTTTTCCAACTCAAGGTTTTCCAAATGAATTCCTGATGGATTGGATTAGGACGTAAGAGGCTAGTGGGACTAGTCCAGTCATGGTAAGAGGCTAGCGGGGCTAGTCCAACTTAAGGCTGAAATTATGCCGATTGGTACCTTAAAGACCGGAATGGAGGTCGATACGGGCTGATCACCCGTATATAATGAAGTGGAAATATAAAGTGATCCAATCAAGGGTTCTAAGTGATTATTTAAAAAGGGGAACTGAAACTTTCTGTTCAGTAAATTGATTCTTGAAAATAAAATGGTTTATATTGCTTTGAAAAAAGGTTGATTATGTTAATGTGAAGCTTAAAGCTCGAGAACCCTGATTCTTGAATTTGTTGATCATATGATTGATTCCATATAATGAGATACTGTTGTTTTCCTCTATTGAAAAGATCTATTCTGATCCTTTAATGATTTGTGATGAATGTCGGCTTTCATCCTGCTTTGAGTCTTGTTCCTTGAAAGTCCCACATTATCCCTCAAAACCTTTCCTTAACCCAAAAGCTGGAAATCTGCCACCTAGATCAAATAAAGTAGAATGCCCTGAGTTTGGTAAAACATATTGTGAATTGATATTGTAGAACTGCTATATAGTTACTTGCTGAGTTTTATACTCATTTGTTTTGTTTTAATCTAACCATGGCAGTTAAGCAAGAAGATGGCCAGGCTTAGGCGCACTGCTCGTAAGAGCGTACCTGGTGGTCCCTACGGTGTTGAGGGCTTCCAGTTGCCAGAGCAGGTAGTGGTAAATAAGAGTGAGCTCGCGCCTAGTTGGAAATGTTTAAAGATACAATGAGTTATCTGTCGGTTTCCAGCCGGAATCGATATTGTTTATTTAATGATATTTTGGGTTTGTAAGTTATATTTTATGATTGGTAGTTGTAATCTTGTCTCATACTTTATCCTATTGATCCTGTTAGTAGTTAATCGGGGTTTATGCATATTTAATTACTAGATTAGAGGTGTGTGAGTCCTCATTTCCTAATCCCGAGATTGATCACAACTAGAAGCAACAATTTCAGTGTGAGTAAAAATGTAATTTTGTGGAAAATGCTGAATTTATAAACTTCAACCTTTTAGATACTAATAAAAATTTCTCATCTCATTTTCTAATTCTCTCAGTGATTACAAATTGGGGGAAAAAATAATTTTATACAAATGTACTAAAATTGAGTGGAACACTACTATACTTCAGTTGTCCTCTGTTTATCATACCAACAGGATCACTATGTTCTTGATTCTTGATATGTTCCATACTATAATAATTTTAAACTAAATTCCCCTCCAAATGCACCTCCCCATCATTTCAAAACTCCCAAATTGGTTATCAAACATCAAACAATTATCCAACAATGCAAAATGGGACCAAATATTTTCCCAATATCAACAACTTACAAGAACACAACTTCCACTTCATTTCTTGCAAGACCCTTCATTTTTTCATCCAATTCTAAAAGCTTGTCAAAATCTCACTTTTTTTGCAAATGGGTATTCAATTCATGCTTCTTTAATCAAGAATGGTATGTTTGTTTCCTACACTTCTATTCAAAACTCATTAATGGACTTTTATGTTAAAGCTAAAAACTTTAAGCTTGCTTTAAGTGTTTTTGATAAAATAAAGATTAAAGATTCAATTTCTTGGAATATTGTGATTAATGGTAGCTTTAGTCAAGATGGGGTTTTGAGAAATGGGTTGTTTTTGTTTAGTAAAGCTGTTGGGACAGGTGTGTTTGAGCCTAATGTGGCTAATTTAGTGCTTGTTATTCAAGAATGTAGAGATTTTTATGAAGGGTTGATGATACATTGTTATGTGATTAAGATTGGGTTTTGTAGTGTTTGTTCAGTTCAGAATTCACTTTTGAGATTTTATGTGGTGGATAGTGGTGTGGGGGTTGCTCAAATGTTGTTCGATGAAATGAGGGAAAGAGATGTTGTTTCTTGGAGTGTGATGATTGGAGGGTATGCTCAAAATGGTGAAGCTGGTGTTGCGTTGGAATTGTTTCGAGAGATGGTATTGGGGAGTGAGAATGAAGTAGATGGGCAGATAATGGTGAGTGTGCTTCAGGCGTGTATTAGTTTAGGGAATTTTGTAGTTGGGAGGATGTATCATGGGTTTGTGATTTGCGGAGGCTTGAATTTTGATTTGTTTGTAGGGAACTCGTTAATTGATATGTATTCGAAGTACAGTGATCCTGACGCTGCTCTAGAAGTTTTTACAGTGATGCCAGAGAGGAACCTTGTTTCGTGGAATTCTATGTTATCGGGCTTTGTACATAATAAGAAGTATGTGGAAGCCATTTCAGTGTTTTGTTCGATGTCCGAGAAGGATATTCAGGTTGATGAAATAACTGTTGTAAATCTTTTACAAATTTGCAAGCATCTTTTAGATCCATATTATTGCCGGTCCATTCACTGTGCTGTAATTCGGAAAGGCTATGAATTGAATAAGTTAGTGGTGAATTCACTGATTGATGTATACTCAAAGTGTAATCTCATTACACATGCATGGTTATTGTTCAGTCAGGTGACGGATCAAGATACGATTACCTGGAGCACAATGATTGCAGGGTTTACCCATTGTGGCTTGCCTCAGGAAGCCATTACTGTTTTCAAGGAGATGAATTCTGTTAGAGCCACTCCCAATACGATTACCATGGTAAATCTCCTTGAGGCTTGTTCAAGTTCTGGTGACCTCAACATATCCAAGTGGGCTCATGCGATTGCCATAAGAAGAGGCTTGGCATCAGAAGTAGTGGTTGGGACTGCGATTCTTGACATGTATGCTAAATGTGGGGAGATAAAAACCTCAAGGAAGGTCTTTGACCAAATTTTTCAAAAGAACATTGTGTCATGGAGTGCTATGATCGCTGCGTATGGCATGAATGGTCTTGCACAAAATTCCCTAACTTTATTTTGTGAAATGAAGTTGCAAGGTTTAAAGCCGAATGAAGTAACAGCACTCTCCATATTGTCAGCATGCAGCCATGGGGGTTTGGTCGAGGAGGGTATCTCTTTGTTTAGAGAATTATTTCAAGATCATGACATTGATTTGAGTTTAGAACATTATTCGTGCATGGTCGACTTGTTAGGCCGGGCTGGAAGGCTAGATAGGGCAGTAGATTTAATGGAGACAATGTCTGAGTCACTGAAACCTGGTGCCAGTGCTTGGGGAGCACTGTTGAGTGCTTGTCGAAGGTATGGTAATAGTGAGCTTGGTATACAAGCTGTTTCACAAGTACTTCCACTGGAACCATCAAATCCAGCTGTGTATATGCTTGCATCTAACATGTTTGCTGCTGAGGGACTGTGGAATGATTCAGCAAGGATGAGAATGTTGGTGAAGGAGAGGGGAGTTAAGGTTGAGTCTGGATATAGTTCAATTCATGTTAATAGTAGAGCAGAGAAATTTTTTGCTGGAGATACGCGTCATCCATTGTCAGATCAAATATGCTACGTTGTTGAGCAGTTGCATGAGTTTATGCAGTTAGACGATGTTAATGACAAGGTCTTTCTTTATATGTAAGAGGTGTGAAGCATCCGATCAGAAGGTATGATATATACAGTTATACATATACTCTTGCTTTTCATACTAGGTAGTTTCGAAATTCCTACTCCTAATCTAACATGACTGTTGTCTACTTGCTGGTTTCTATTTTTTACCCTAGCTTATAAATATTCTTAACAAACTCTGCAGTAGAATCTGTGTTATAATCTGTAACATTGTATTTAATGACAAGGTCTTTTTATATATGTAATAACTAATAAGAGGTGTGAAGTATCCGACCAAAAGGTATAATTTATACAGTTAAACATATACCCTTGCTTTTCATACAGAGGTGGTTATCAAATCCCTAATCTTACATGGAAAATTCTACCTGCTAGTTGCTATTTTTTACCCTAGCTCAAGTATATTCGTAACAAACTCCGTGGCCAACCTCCTTTGTGGGACTGTGAGTACAGTCTCCCACGGGAGCTTCTAGTCATCCCAAAGTAAGTCTCGTTGGAGTTTGGGCCTCTTGGACATGAAGTTGAAGTACAGGTATATTTGCCTTTGTTGATTGTACTGGTCTTTGCTCTTTTAATGAAAGTTTTGATTAACAGAATCACATCAAATATCATTCTTCATTTAACTGCCTTCCTGTTACCGATTAAAATCTAGTTGAAAGAATTCGTATCAAATGACATTACCTGAATTAATAGATTAGGAATTAGGTGTGATCGTGGTGCCGTTTTTATCGCAAACCAAACCATACATGCGGTTTGATAAAATTTCCAAAGCGCACCCGCACAACATAACTTCAAAAACTGTATAAACCACACCACGAAAATACGGTGCGGTGCAATTTGTGCGGTTTATTTATTCTAAAAAAATAATATTTACATAAAATTTTAGCTAATAAGGAAGCTAAAAATAATATATTTTAGATTAAAAAAAAATAAGTCGGTAATTTATAATATGTAAGCTAGCATTTATAAAACAAAACTATAGTAAACAAGAAATGAATGTATAATATACAAATATATCTATATATACATTATATACATTATATATATATATCCCTATATATCTTTTAATAGTGACACTCAATCTTTTGTAGTTCTTTAGATGATAACTATTTGCAAAAAGTTTAAAAGTTAAATTATACAATATTAACAAAAACTAAACTCTAATATCAAAAGTTACAAAGTGTAAAAAAAAACTGAACAAAGTTTCACGCATATAAAGGATGCAGCAGAATGCAACGGAAATTCAACAAATGCTATACACAAAGGTGCTACATGTCAAAATCACTAGTTTTCCTGGGAATGACCATTTTGACAAGGGTATTTCCACTATGAAAAGGCTAAACAGTTGATCAACAACTAACTCTATGAAGGGGCACATACACCCCTACTTAACGACAAGGCGTGTATGTCTAGAAAGAGGCGATTTATAACATCTGGTCTGCAAAAACAAAGAATTCCTTGAACCACTTTTGTGAGTGATAGTTAGAACCGTAGAGGCATATATAAAACAGCTCAAAACACCTTATATCAACTACCATTCTTTTCTATGATGAAGAACAACATCTATATTTGCTCCCTCCTGCTAATGGTTCCGCACTGGGTACAACAATATTACTTCCCTTGAGAAGTGCCGAGTTCCCACCAGATTCTACTTCATTGGCAACAAGGGCCTTCTTACTGACAGTTCGATATATCTCTGTCAGAACTGTATTAAAAGCTATTTCAACATTGGTAGACTCAAGGGCTGATGTTTCCATGAAGTACAAATTTTCCCTTTCAGCAAATTCCTTGGCATCTTCACTAGGAACATTCCGGAGATGTCCTAGGTCAGTTTTGTTCCCTACTAGCATTATTACAATATTCTTGTCAGCATGGCCTCGTAATTCTTCCAACCACCTCACCACGTGATCAAATGATTGACGTTTGGTTATGTCATAGACCAGCATAGCCCCCACTGCACCCCTGTAATATGCACTGGTGACAGCCCGATATCTGATTTACCAAGCTTTTGGTCAGGGTAGAAAAGAGGTTTTCAGTGGTTAAAAAAAAATATAACCTGCAGATTCTTATTCACAGCTAACAAGTATTTAAGGCACAATTATATATAGGTCCTCCCTGGTTTTATTCCCACATTTTACAGAAAAAATATCACAAGTATAGGGTAGAAAGTAACCGCTTTTTAGAGAAAGATGTCATAAAGTATGACATTTGACGTGATACATCAGAATGCCACAAAATCTCGATATGACTTTCATTCTGGGTGTATCACCAAAAAATCTTTACTACGCACCAAACTTTTAACCTTGGATAAGCACGGTAGTGACCTACAACTGATCCTTCTTCCCGCTGTCACTCTCAAGTCTCAATTCATCTCAGTTTTTAATATCATCTACAAGTGCAATACGCATAAAACACTAGGTATTCTGCAACATCTTTTATCTCTTATTTTTATCCAAGATCTTTCAGCCATTAGACTAGACCATGCATGTTATAAACTAACACCAATCAAGATTACATATTTCAACTAATAAATCCCTGGACGTGCTTTCCTGAATAAAAGATCTTATACCCCTAGAGCAACTCATATTCTGCACAGAATATTTTCTTTAGTTTGTAACAAACTGAAGAAAATATAAAATCTCTTGCAGTTCACAAACTATGGAGAATATTTCAACGCAGAATATTTCAATTAAAGAATATTTTCTTTAGTTGGTAACAAACTAAATAAAATAGACTGTTGGACGAGTGCATTCCTGAATAAGAGATTTTATACCCCTAAAGCAAGTCATATTCAGCGCAAAATATTTTTTATGACTATTTGCAGTTTACCAATTTTTTGATCACTTTAATATTTATGAATAAGTCGACTGTACTTAATACTAGTTTAATTATACTGAGACTAGAGATATGTTAAGCATAAGACATGGGCATTGCCATATTTAGGCATCATTGTGTAGAAAAAAAAAATAGACATACATGTAACATATAATTTGAAATTTACAGGTATTTAACACATGACAATCACGTGATCCTATCTGTACCTTGAGAAGCTATCTCCTTGTAGCCCCCTACTATGAACACTAACAAGGTTACAACTCTTATAGTTGAGGAAACCTTCCAAATAACAGTCATAAAATTAAAGTGGGTACTTAATTACATGATGCAGTAAAGTTGCATCCAATAACTTAAGCCTTCAAAAATTGTAAATGCATTTATTCATACAGGACAGGGTTAGTATAGCATCTATTTTTCTGATAAATTTGTTGATAGGCAAAAAAACAGTTTCAAGTTTTCAACCTGATAAAACGGGAAAAAGGGTTCCATACTTCCATCAAAGCCAGCAATTATTTACTCGTAATATCTTGATCTGAGAAGTTATGATGATAAACGAGAAATTAAAATATTAACTTGAATTAATTACATGTTATTCGTGTTCTTGTCCTGCAGTCCTGCATCAAATAGAGTCAAAGTCATTTTATTTATGTTTTAAATATTTGTAGTCTCAACCGTATTATTGGAGATCAGTAGAATAGCATAAGTGGTGTATGATGGTTGTATTGCATAACTGAAGGGGGAGCATGCAAGCTTGTTCACCCAAAATCTAGAAGTTAAGAAATGACATGGTTTCTGGATTACACATATCTGAAGGATATGAGATTGCCTGTTCCAGAAGTATTGATAAGCAATATTAACAATAGTTCAGACAAGGAAACCCAACATGGTGAAGTTGGTTATACTGTTGAGATGGCATAAAAAATCTTCATTAATCAAACTGTGGTGTTGTGGAGCACAAATACAAGGACCAATCAGAGGTATGTTATGTTGATTAGGCAATCTGTGATAATCCTTCAGGATTTGTGTTAGTGAATTCATGTCCTAAGGAGGTGCTCGTAGACTCCAGGCATGGACTGCACAGATTTGACAGATGTTAGTGGAATATCAGCCTCCAATCGTGGTTTTCGATAAAATTCGTGGGCGGGTTTTTACCAATGGGTGAGGCGAATGAAGCAGATCATTGACTAAGATTTTTTTTTATCACTTTCATATACATGAATAAATCGATTGTACTTAAATTACTAGTTTAGTTATACTGAGACTACACAGAGGTTACAATTTTTTAAATAAGGTAGTTGATAAATATAAGGATTTAAGAAGTAGATACTAGTAGTCAATAAATCGGGTTTAGGAAATGCTAATCCAATATAACGATTAGGAAATGCTAATCGATAAATCGGCCAATAAATCGGCAATCGGAGAGTCGCCGATCTGTTTTAAGGAAATCGCCGAAAAATCGTTTTTCATAAACCAGTCAAACTCGGGTCAAAATCGGAAAATAAAATTGATAGAAATGGCTAAGATGATCTGATAGAGGAGAAGAAATTGAAGTTTAGATATGTAAACAAAAGACATAACGAAGAAGATGATATATACATATATATGTATATACACCTGTTACTAGAGATAGCCGGGAGAAGTAGTGAGGCGGCACAAATATCAAAGCCCCGGTTGTGTTTTTGCAGTATCTAAAAGAAAACTTGACCCATATCACCTTTTAGCTTCTACTGCAGTACTTTTACATTTGAAATAAAATTTATTTAAATGGTGACATTAGAAATATAGGACTAAAAAATGATTATATGAAATATATTTATTTAAATGTAATAGAAATTTAATACTATTATGAAAATATATAGTACTATATATTTATATATTAATAATAATGATTTAATTGAATATATATTATAAAAAAAATTATTAAAATAATAATATTTATTTACATACAAATCGATTAAATCTAAAATTTTAAAGATTAATTTTATATAAATAAAAATAACAATTAACTTAACTTATATGACTGATTTTATGTGTATAAATAATTTTTATATTAAATTTAATAAAATATATTCGATTTTTGCTCCGATTAATTATTCCGATTAATCCCCGATCCTTCCGATTAATCCCCGATTAATCCTTATAAAATCATGTGACCTATCTTTCCCGATTACCGATTTCTGTAACATTGGATACTACACACCGCCAATGAGCATTTTCCATTAGATAGGAAAAGGATTGATTTATGTCTAAGTCTTGAATGCCTATTCATGTGTATTCTTCGAGTTGAATCATGGATTATGAAAACACTATTAAAAAAATTATCCAAACATAATTTACAGTATCAACTAATTAAACAAACATAATTTACAGCACACACGATACAAGGTAATCTAGCAACAAATTTCTCCGCTAGCACATAAAATATGATAATGAATTATATATAGTCGAGTTTCATCCCCTTCAACCCTAACCTATCCTACATCATAACATTTTGTTCATATATTCAAACAACGGTTCATTACTGAGAGCAGATAAACACACTATTCACGCACACCACTAGGTCACTCATAAGTCATAAAAACCGGCAGCTATGATACACAATGTCTGCAACAGTTCAATGTAAAGTCAGACGGACCCAGGACAAATTGTTGTTACAAATATTAAAAAATATACTAAAATCAATTATGATTCCATAAAATCTCGTTTTCTTATCATGTATTCAAACATTTCGAAATCATTATTACAATCATAATCTAACAACAACAGCAGCAGCAACATCAACCTAAGAAACAAGTAGCAGTAATACATAAACACGCAATTCAATATTAAAATTCAACAACAGTTAAGCGCAAAGTCAGAGTAGTCCATCGCACAATTTTTTCGTAAATTTAACAAGACACACTAAAACAAGCAGCACCTGCTAAATTAACATACTATACATAAACACAAGATAATGCTACCTTTCCTGACCAGCAGTGTCCCAAATTTGAGCTTTAACAGTCTTATGATCAATCGAAAGCGTTCTGGTTTGAAATTCGACACCAATCGTTGCTTTCGAATCCAAACTAAACTCGTTTCTAGCAAAACGAGCTAGCAATTGCGATTTGCCAACAGCTGAGTCTCCGATTAGTACTATTTTAAACACATAATCAATCTTTTGGTTATAATCTCCATGAAAATTTGACATATTAACTTTAATATTACTTGAAATGATTGCTTGAAAAGGTTTTTAGTGGTGAAAATTGTATCTATAGTGTGTGTATATTGATTGTCTGGTTAGGGTTTGGTTGAAAAGTATTTGAATTGGTGTAGAATAAAAGTATTTGAATTAGTCCGGGGTAAGCATTTGAAAATTATATACTTATTATTTTGTAATTTTTAAGTCAATGGTAAAATAGTAAAACTAGTCTTACAAGTGAAATTTTGTGAAATTTTGATAATGTATTGAATACTTTTGTTCTTCAACTTGGCTATAAATACATGGTATTGGTGAATGTAAAATTTGAATATATGCTCTCTATCTCCCATCTCCCTCTGATTATTATTATTTACCTCTCGGATTTAGTAACCCCTTTTAAAAATATTAAAACTAATATATTACAACACGTTATCAGCACGAAATCCTGTCGAAACCAAAAAGGTATAATTTTAATTTAAATATACATATATATGAGTAGACGTGGTTACACCCTCTACATATAATTTAAATATATATAACCGGAGTAGGCGTGGTTACACCCTCTACTAATAATTTAAATATATATGGCCGGAGCACCGTCTATTAAAATTATTTTACGGTACCATTTAATTTTGGGTAATACCGAAGTATAGTGGGAACCTTAATTTATAAATTGCATACTTATCGGATAATAATTTTTTTTAATTGCCCCTAACTAACTTATGTAGGATTGTCCACTTTAATTTATTATTGGTCGGAGATAACCAGCATGCGCACGTCCGTATGGCGGTGAAAATCCATTTGTCATTTTATATATAGCTCTGGTTATAATATCAATGATAATAATGATATATACATTGATTATTGCGTACTTGTTAAAGCACTCGATTAACTAGTATTTTATGTAATATTTACATTGATGAATTAAAATTTAATAATTTTCGTGTTAATTCAGATTTAGTATGACAAATATTACAAGCTTGTCATTCGTTTCCTTGGACATTTCTGGTGATAATTATTTATCATGGGTACAAGATGTAAAGTTGCACTTGGGTTCAAAGAAATTAAGCGATACAATAAAGGCAGAAAATAAATAATTTTTCTCCGACACCACATGCATGAAGATTTAAAATCAGATTACTTAGAAGTCGAGGATCCCTTTATTTTCTGGAAAAATCTAAAGGATAGGTTCGATCACCAAAAACTAGTTTATCTACCTACAGCTGAAAATGATTGAGCTAATTTAAGACTTCAGGATTTTATGAGTGTCCGAGCATATAGCTATGCTTTGTTCATAATAAGTTCTAGGCTTATTATGTGTGGTGAGAATGTTACGGAAAAAAGAAAAATCGATAAAACACTATCAACTTTTCACCCCAACAATATCAACTTAGCAGAGATGTACAGGGAGCGCAAATTTACTAAGTTCGGGGATCTTCTATCAACTCTCCTCGTTGCTGAACAGAATCATGAATTGGTGATTAAGAATCATCAATCCCGTCCAACATGATCTTCCCCATTACCTGAAGTAAATAACATGTCATTCCAGCAGAATGTACGTGGAAAAGGGTATAAAGGTGGACGAGGCCAAGGGCGGTACCGTGGATGAGGTCGGAGCCACGGATATTTTCGTCCATATAACAACTCTGGTCACCGGAAGTGGCAATCTGAATCACAGAGTAAAAGAAAGGCACCACGAGGAGGAAAAACTAAAACTGTTTGCTATAGGTGTGGCATGGATGGGCACCGGACACGTAATTGTCATGCCCTAGATCATCTTGTTAAGCTATAACAATCTTCTCAAAAATCAAAAGAGAAAATGGTAGAAACAAATTTCGCCAACAATAACATAGATGTTTTTCCGAGAATCACAACTAGAGGAATAAGCATTAATGGTCTGAATGAACCTAACGAAACTCCCATATGGGAGGTTGAAGATTAGTTTCATATAATTAATATAGTATTGTGTATTGTGTGCTTTATTTTGTTTGAACTATGTAGTGTGTTATGTTCTTATCAAATAAATTATGTTTCTTAATTATATATAGAATGGATTCTGAAGATATATGCATTGCTGATTGTGGTACAACTCATACGATTCTACAGAACCTAAAATATTTTACCCAAAATAACCAAAACCGAAGCTAAGTCGGAACGATTTCTGGCGTATCTAATATAATCGAAGGTTTTGGAAAAGTTAGTTTTATCCTCCCTAATGGTACCCACGTACACATTCCAAATGCATTATATTCTAGTAAGTCTACTAGAAATCTTCTTAGTTTTAAAGATATCCGACTCAATGATTTTCACATTGAAACTACCTTTAAGGCTGATAGAGAATATCTTCTTATTACTTCATTTAATCCTATAAACAAGAAAATCTTAGAAAAGTTTCACTAACTTTCCTCAGGATTATATATGATGAAAATTAGAATTATTGAGTCACACAATGTCATTGCTTCCAAACTCATAGATCCAAAATCTTTTACAATTTGACATGAAAG
The DNA here is from genome assembly GCF_009905375.1 of Apium graveolens. Classification (NCBI taxonomy): domain Eukaryota; kingdom Viridiplantae; phylum Streptophyta; class Magnoliopsida; order Apiales; family Apiaceae; genus Apium; species Apium graveolens. Next base: position 97,014,748 of record NC_133656.1, read on the forward strand.
ATTAGGTCATCCTGGCATCTCTATGATGCGTCGTATTATAGAGAATTCTATTGGTCATCCTCTTAAAGATTTTAAAGTTCTTTCCAATAATGACCTTCCATGTTCATCATGTTCTTTAGGAAAATTGATTACTCGACCATCCTCTACTAAAGTTCAGCTTGAAAACTCAACTTTTCTAGAAAGGATCCAAGGCGACATATGTGGACCTATACACCCATCATCTGGCCCATTTAGGTACTTCATGGTATTAATCGATGCCTCAGCTAGATGGTCTCATGTTTGTCTTCTCTCAACTCATAATGATGTTTTTGCAAAATTACTTGCCCAAATAATCAAATTATGAGCTCAATTCCCAGATCATTGCATTAAGTCAATTCGTTTAGATAATGCCGACGAATTCACATCTGCGACTTTTGTCGACTATTGTATGTCTGTAGGAATCCCAGTTGAACACCCAGTTCCTCATGTACATACACAAAATGGGTTAGCCGAGTCCTTTATCAAAATACTCCAACTTATTGCAAGACCGCTGTTGTTGAAAGCAAAATTCCCCACATCTATTTGGGGTCACGCAATACTTCATGTTGCTAATATTATTAGGATTAGACCAACTTCCTACAACCAACATTCTCCGCTACAATTGGTACTTGGTCAAGTTCCTAATATTTCTAACTTCAAAATTTTCGAAAGTGTTGTATATGTACCAATTGCTTCACCACAAAGATCGAAGATGGGAGCTCAAAGAAGAGTAGATATCTACGTTGGTTTTGATTCCACATCTATAATTAGATATCTGGAGCCTCTAACCGGAGACTTATTTACCGCAAGATATGCAGATTGTCATTTTGACGAGTCTATGTTTCCTCCCTTAGGGGGAGATAAACATTCAAATAAAGTTAATCCTAATATAACATGGAATGCATCAAGATTATATTTTCTAGATCCACGTACCGGTCAATGCGAACTTGAAGTTAAAAGAATTATTCATATGCAAAATATCGCAAACCAAATGCCTGACGCATTTAACGATTCTAGAAATATAACTAAATATTATATACCTGCAGTAAATACTCCAGCTAGAATAGATATACCAATTTAAAAATCAGATACAAAAGAATTGGTTACAGAATCAAAGCCATGCCTGAAGCATGGTAGACCGGTCGGTGCAAAAGATGTTGCACCACGAAAAAGAAAAATAAAGAATATCACACCCCAACTTAAACAGCAAATTAAATATAACTATTACAATATTTAATAATAAATAAACATACCCAAATCCAAGATCTTACAGTTTAGGGTTTGGAACAGCCCAACACTATCATCTATTACAACTAATTTTAAATACCGAGTCCTCACACAAACTACTATCACTTATTCTACCTGAGCTCGAACATAGCCATCAGTATCACAGGTCTTACGGGCAGTCTGCTTGAATTTAACCATAGCTGCTAGCTGTAATATCAGGGTAAAGCAATGAGTGAGCCAAATGCTCAACAAGTGCTAAACAATACGATATAAAACATAAATCGAGAGATATATATTAAAGAATGTCAATGGGAGGACATGACCAATGATAATGAGAGATAAAACTTTGGGTGATGGCATCATTTTGTTGGTATCAAAACAATTTAAAAAAAATCATATCTTAATCAAAATTATTTTTGACGCTACAGATTACAGTCGGTGATCAGCCGCGAAGTAATCCCGAACCTCGCTGGGTTCTAAAACATTAATGGGAATCCCTAGGCAACTTTTAAGCCTAATATAAGTGTGGAAATGACTCGTGTCTCAGTCCAGATCCACTATTTAAAGAAAACATTTATCCCCCTTTGGGACTGAAAACCCACATTTTATTTATTTCAAAAACTGATGCCGATTTATAACAAAATCTCATTTCCAGTAAATATTTTTTTTTATCAAAAGATTATAGATCAACTCGAAACACGGGAAATATGGTACTAAATCTCAGGGCCATGATTCACAAAACTATACTATTTTAAAGTAACTAAATGGTTTTCATATATCAAAGATTGGACAAGGGGATTTAGTGAGGCTATAGGATATTATAAAGGGTAATGCCAAATTGGGCTTTAAGCAATGGTTTCTCATCAAGGTTCAAGTGCTGGATCATCAAGAAGATAAGCTTCATGAATACTAAGGGTGTTAAGGTATGCATAAATGATCTTTAACTCAGGATATATCAGAATTGTCAAGCTTCGGGATAAAAAAGAGGGGTATCAATCAATGAGGAATCACTTTGATAAGTATCTGGCTTTTAGGGTTCAAGGTAATGTTCATAGGGGTTCAAGTATCAGGATGAGATATCAATACTTAGGAATCATCAGCATGTTAATCAAGAGAATCAACCAAGAGTTATAACTACCCTTTCTTTTATCCTGGCATTCGAATTACTTTAATATACTATCATGATAAGACCACTTTGCAATACGTACTCGAGGGTTCATGGCATTTTTATATAATTCAAAGATAAACATAAGATACGCTTGATTTAATATATCAAATGACACAGGATAGTTGCAGCAATGTATGAACTATTAGCAGTAAATATGAAGGACAAGTTGAATCACTTGCCTTGAGAAAGGCTGGTCTGGTCTGACTGGTAGGAGCAACTGGAGCTTCACTCGACCTTTATGGCAAGTTTTCCCTCGTCTCGAGATCCTACATAAATAATAATAATCCTCATCATAATATATTCTCACCAACTTAACCTATTTACAACCCGAATTTAAACACGGATGACACTTAGGCCTATATACACTTAATTTATATTCACCTTTAATTTATAATTGCACACACATAGCCACATAATCACATATCATATATTAATACCAAATAACACCATATACACCATAATGCAACACTAGGCTTGGATGATCTCGATCCCCCAACTTAAGTCACTTGATCGCTAAACTAGACAAAGTCTTCTAATTTTAGCTTCCTAACTCGATGTGCCTTTACTAAACTGTCCAAGACCTATTGACCCTCACTTGTGCCTTTTATTCTACTGTCCTTATACTATCTTACAACTATGGTGGTTAACCAATACCTCACTCCTAAGTGTTGTAAAACTATGTGATGAGTGAAAGTGTTCACTTTCAGAATGACATCTATGGTTTCTTCAGTGCATTTGACACCCTTAAAATATAGGTTTTCCTTCAAAACTCTTACACAAGACTCTCCTGACCTAAGGGCATCTCCAAAACTTGATGTGGCTCAAGGGCCTGGCTTGGGCCTTCTTGGGCCTAAGCTCAAAGTCCATGGTTCCCCTGTTTTCCTGGGCAGAAAACACCCTAACTTGAATTAACTTGTGACACATGGTTCTAACTCATATCCTATGAACTATGGTTGGAAAAACTTCTCGACACTCCCTCTAACCAAGGCCCAACAGGGCCTAATGAGGGTCTACCCATGACATGGTCAAATCTCCCTATTTCTAAGTTACAACAAAACTGTCCCCTGCTGGACAGATTTTGTTATTCTACTTGTGCACCTAACCAAATGACATGCAATCCTCCAACCAATACCTAAAAACTTTTATGTACTCCCAATACTAACTTCTGGTGGATTGGGCCTCAAAGTGCACATCAATGACATGGTCAAAACTCACTCTAAACCTCAGGGTACTAAACTGATTTTCTGCAGAAATTATAACTCTCCTTTCTCCAAGGTTTTGACTTGACAAACTCAACCACTAACAACCCAATACCCAAACCAAGACTTAAACATGGTGATCTATTAAACTAACTCCCTTATACTCAAAATAATCTTGGTGGAGATCATCCTTACCTAAGGTGAAACCACATTTCACAACTCACAAATCATCAAGTTTTTGAAACAACAAGTTATGCATTTTATAAAAGATATACATGACTTATTACCATGCATCAAGAAGCATTAATCAATATTAACACATTATTCCTACTGAAATTAAAGCTTACTAATAAAATCTTTCCAAATGATCAAAATCTTATAACATTCTAAGTGAAATCCACATGCATGCATGTCTTCGAGTTTTGCAAGCCAAATAACATGTTTTCTAAATATGTTTTACCAAGAAATTTACATGCAAGCCTAGCATGAGCTATATCTAGATGATCACTTAGCATGCAAGGAGTTTCATCAAATTTTTACTACAAAATTCAAGCCATTACCACATAAACATGCAAAAATTGAACAAAGCAACAAGAATGGTCTCAAGAACCATTCATTCGGATCCCCTATGGTCATGGCCGAATGAAATGGAAGGGAATGGCCATTTAACATCAAGAGTTTCCTTCTCAAGACTTGGCACTTCACCATTCCTTGTAGTCCTCTCAAAAACAACCTTAAACTCACAAGAATCAAGGTTGTACTTTGAGTTTCAACTAAAACCTTAACATGCAACCTTAAAACTTAAACTTTCTACTCAAAACTCTTTGAAATATATGTGATCATGGTATGTGAAGTAACATTTACTTGTGTAGGAGGTGGGAACTTGATTGAGAAAGAAAGAAAATGGGGAGGGGGGTGGTTTCGGCTGAAAAGCCGAGAGTGAGGGGGTTGGAGCCGAGAGTGAGAGAGAGGAGGGAGAGAAGAAAGAGTGTGGTGTGGGTGATGTGTGAAATGATCATGTCTTTTACTTGTTTTATGGTTTTTGTTTTGACAAATGTGAGTGGGAATAGGAATTGACATGACTACCCTTCCACTTATACTTGAATCATTTTGCATGCAAAGGTAAGAGGAATTTGGCTAGAAAAATAAGAGTAAGTGGGGTGGTAATTGTCTCTTTAGCCCTTTTTGATTGAATAGAAAGGATTTGCATGCAAGGACAACTATGTAATTTGCTAATTATAACAGTTAACATTTATAAAGATTTATTTTTGTAAAATAAAACACAAGTTCAAAAATTATAAAATTTATACCATAAAATAATTTGGATTTTTAGAAATTTTATAAAACTACTTTTGAAATTTGTGAACAAAATAACTTTTAAAGAGAAATTTATTCAAGGTTTAAAATATTCCTTATAAATCAAAAATGAAAGAAATAAATGAACTTTTGCTTTGAAAATTCATATACCACATAACGAAAATTTAAGATGCAGAGTTCTCATTCACACAAGCATACAATAGTTGAATATATTGGCATTCGGACTTTAAAGTTGTACTAAATTACAATTAATATTACACAGAAATGCCGGTTGTAACATCCGCTCCCCCTTAATGTATTCTGTCCCCAGAATCTATGAGAACAGATGAGGATACCGGGAACGCATATCAGACTCTAACTCCCAAGTCGATTCTTCGACCTTAGGGTTCCTCCAAAGTACTTTTACTAACTTTACTGACTTATTTCTAAGACTCTTCTCTTGCCAGTCGAGTATTTTGACCGGTTGCTCCATAAATGACAGGTCTGCCTGAATTTCTACTGGTTCATATTCTATTACATGGCTAGCGTCAAGATTATACTTCTTAAGCAATGACACATGGAACAAATTATGCACGTGCTGATACTGAGGTGGTAAGGCCAACTCGTAGGCCACCTTCCCTACTTGACTCAAAATTTCAAAAGGACCTATGTATCTAGGTGCTAACTTCCCTTTTTTGCCAAATCTAGACAACCCTTTTCTAGGTGACACCTTCAACAAAACAGCTTCGCCAATTTGGAATTGAACATCCTTACGTGCCGGATCCGCATACTTCCTCTGTCTATCTTGAGCAGCAAGTAGCCTTTTCTGAATTAACTTGACTGAGTCATAAAATTATTGTACCAATTCTGAGCCGAGAATCCTTCCTTCTCCTACTTCATCCCAGCTTGTTGGTGATCTATATTTTTGCCCGTACAAAGCTTCGTATGGTGGCATGCCGATACTGGAATGATAGCTATTGTTGTATGAGAATTCAATCAACGGCAAGTGGTCGTCCCAACTTCCTGCAAAATCGATTGCACAACTGCGCAACATGTCTTCGATTGTTTGAATTGTCCTTTCGCTTTGTCCATCAGTCTGCGGGTGGTATGCCGTGCTCATATTCAATTTCATGCCAAGACATTCTTGAAATTGCTTCCAAAATCTCGAGTTAAATCGGGGATCTCTGTCTGAAACTATTGATACAGATACTCCATGCCTTAGTACGATTTCGCGCACATACAGATGAACCAATTTGTCTAATGACGACTTCTCGTTAATTGGAAGGAAATGCGCTGACTTTGTAAGACGGTCAACTATAACCCATATAGCGTCATGCCCGGATTTCGTTCGCGGTAGTCCTACTATAAAGTCCATAGCGATATTTTCCCATTTCCATTCTAGAATCTTTAGGGGCTGAATTAATCCGCTTGGTCGTTGATGTTCTGCCTTCACTTTCTGACAAGTATAACACTTCGCAACCCATTCCGCTACGTCTCGCTTCAGATTTGGCCACCAAAAGTTTTTCTTTAAGTCCCGATACATCTTGGTACTTCCCGGGTGGATTGAAAATTTCGAATTGTGGGCTTCGTGTAGGATCTCATTCTTTATTTCATGTACATGAGGAATCCATATTCTGGAAGAAAACCTTAGTATCCCTTGCTCATCCCTTTGAGTATTAATCTCCTCTCCAGATAACTGATTCTTCTCTTTCTCCATTACTTCTTCTTGACATTTCTTTTCCACTAGTGTTGGCTGAAAAGTCATTACACGACAAACTTCTTCAACTTTTCCACAATCACAAAGTTCCAGTTCAAATCTCTTGATTTCTTCAGATAATTCCTTTGATGTTGTCATCATATTCAGTCTCTCCTTCCTACTTAGAGCATCGGCCACAACATTCACCTTTCCAGGATGGTAATTTATCGAACAGTCATAGTCCTTGATCAATTCCAGCCATCTCCTCTGCCTCATATTGAGCTCCTTCTGAGTGAAAATGTACTTTAAACTCTTGTGATCCGTGTAGATTTCACACTTTTCTCCGTAGAGGTAATGTCTCCAAATCTTAATTGCGAACACTATGGCGGCTAGTTCCAAGTCATGCATCGGGTACTTTAACTCATGCGGTTTCAACTGTCTTGACGCATACACGATCACCTTACTGTGTTGCGTTAACACACAACCCAATCCCTTATGTGAAGCGTCGCTGAATATCACAAAGTTTCCTTGGTCATCTGGAAGTACTAACACCGGAGCTGTTACCAATCTCTGCTTCAACTCTTGAAAGCTATCCTCACATTCTGCACTCCATTCAAACTTTTGAATCTTTCTGGTTAACTTGGTCAATGGCGTGGCGACTTTCGAAAAATCCTTGACGAACCTTCTATAGTATCTTGCCAACCCTAGAAAACTTCGCACCTCCGTAGGAGTCTTTGGCCTCTCCCAACTCATAACTGCCTCAATCTTTGCCGGATCCACTTTAACTCCTTCATTTCCAATGACATGCCCCAAAAATTGAACTTCCTTTAACCAAAGCTCACATTTGGTAAACTTGGCATACAACTTCTCTTGACGAAGTATTTCTAATGCTATCCAGAGGTGCTGTTTATGTTCTTCTTCTGACTTAGAATAAATAAGGATGTCATCAATGAATACCACGACAAACTTGTCCAAATACTTCTTAAATACTCGATTCATCAGATCCATAAATGCGGCCGGGGCGTTGGTCAATCCAAACGGCATTACTAGGAATTTATAATGCCCATATCTGGTCCTAAATGCTGTCTTGGGAATATCTTCTTCTTTGATCTTTAATTGATGGTATCCCGATCTCAAGTCAATCTTTGAAAAGTACTTTGCTCCTTTCAGCTGATAAAAAAGGTCATCTATTCTTGGTAGCGGGTAGCGGTTCTTGATCGTTACCTTATTCAACTCTCGATAATCTATGCACAGTCGCATACTCCCATCTTTCTTCTTGACAAACAGAACAGGTGCTCCCCATGGTGACGTACTTGGCCGTATCACTCCTTATCTAACAATTCTTGTAGCTGGCTCGCCAACTCTTTCATTTCTGCTGGTGCCATCCTATATGGGGCCTTTGAAACTGGTTCCGTTCCTGGAGCAAGGTTGATCTTGAACTCGATTTGTCGATCTGGTGGTAAGCCTGGTAGTTCATCTGGAAACACATCGGGAAACTCGTTAACTACAGGGATATCTTCTATGTTGGGGTTGCCCTTTTCTGAATCCACTACATACGCTAGAAACGACTCACAACCTTTTCTAAGTAGCTTTTTAGCCTGAACGATTGTGAGAAATAGTTGTTCTTGCCTCTGCCCCTTAAATACTACCTTCTCTCCACTCTTCGCCTATAAATACACTTTCTTGGTCTTACAATTAATCTGAGCGTTATTTTATCCTAACCAATCCATGCCTAAAATTATATCAAACTCTCCCAACTTAAAGAGTATCCAGTCGGCTGAAAACTTATACCCCGAAATATCAATCTCACACTTCGGACATAATTGATTTACAGGAATCTTCTCTTGGTTTGCAATTACCACATTTACTACCTCGCTCATAATCATTTTATCACATTGAAGCTTATCAACAAAAGTTTCTGATATGAAAGATCTTGTTGCTCCCGAATCAATCAATACTTTAGCTTTAACATTATTGAGTAAAAGTGTACCTGTTATCACCTTAGAATTCTGAACAGCATCCTTCATCTTCAGATCAAATGTCCTTGCTGTTGCTTGCGGGGTTGGTGTAGGTGGTGGAGGTAATGCCAATACCTCAACTGGCACGCTCGCACTGGTGTTTGCCACATTCATCAGAGCTTTGACTGGTCCGGTTGCCTTGCACTCCCTAGCTATGTGTCCAGTTTTCACACACTTGTAGCACGTAACTCCTGGCTTCGGCATCTTGCACTCATTCGCCAAATGTCCCTTCTGATTGCACCTATAGCATGTCATGCTCAACTTATTACACACTCCGGGGTGCCTTCTTCGACAGTTCTTGCATTCGGGTCTCTGGAATCTGTTTTCTCCAACTTGTCCTTGGCTTGCCTGGTTGTTCCCCTTTGATTCTTGCCTTTTACCCAAATTTCCCTTCTTTTGAAAATTTCCGCCCTTCTGGAATCCGATCCTCTTTACATTCCGATCTTGTGAACTCCCCACTTCAGACTTTTTTCCATAAAATGGAACCTTCCTCTTCTTGTTATCCCTCTCCTTCCTTGACTGCATCCCATTATTCTCAATCAGAGCAGCTTTCGGAACTACTCCCGCATAAGTTTCAAGCTCAAACATAGCCACTCTATCTCTGATCCAAGGCTCCAATCCTTGTTGAAATTTCTTCACTTTTTCCTCCTCGGTGCTGGTATACTTTGTCACAAAACTTGACAACTCAGTGAACTTCTTCTCATACTCCAGTACAGTCATGTTCCCTTGCTTCAGCTCCAAAAATTTAAGCTCCATCTTATTCTGCATGTACTTAGGGTAATACTTATCCAGAAATAACTTCTTAAATCTCTCCCAAGAAACCTGTTGAGTTGCTTCCATAGCTTTTACTGATTCCCACCAATAGATGACTTCGCCCTTCAAGAAGTAAGTAGCATACGGCGTCTTCTGATCGTCTCCTAACTGTACCAACTCAAAACCCCTTTCCATCTCCTTGATCCATGTGTTAGATATTACTGGATCAGTGGTATCATGAAATGCAGGTGGATTTACATTCTGAAAAGCCTTGAAAGTGACAATTTCTCTAGGTGGTACTGGTGGTTCAGGTGGTTGGTGTGGTTCACGGTTATCTTGGTTCTCAATTCGCTGTTGAAGAGTTAGTTGTTGTTGGGCTATAGCATTGGTTTGTTGTTGCAAAGTTTCCAGTAGTCGAAGAATATTTGGGTCTGTGGTGGATGTGTTTGTTGGGTTCTTCTTTTTGGGAGGCATGATCCTGAAATAAGAGTTATGTCAAAATAGATATGAATAATAAAATAATTCGAGGGTATCGCATGGCATTCTTATTTACATGTGAGGTCAGGTTTCAAATTAAGCAGATATGATGATGCATATAAAAGCGTATAATAATAGTTGAGAGCAATTGGAACAATAGAGCATGATTATTGAAATTTAAAGGTCACAATACATGGGATTAGAACAAAGTCTGATTCTAGGATCAACAGGCTTATTTAAAGGAAATAATGGAAACAACTGGGAAATTTTACGGAGTCTGATAGTACAACAACATGAAAGGTAAATGGAAAGAACTAAGGCTCCACTCCATCTGAACGGGGCTTGGTAGTCTTTTCCTCTCGAAGCGTCTTCACAATGCTTTGGAGCTCATCCGCCACCATCTGAATGACATACTGGCTGGTGCGGTCCCGGTGCGCTGGCATCTCCTCAAGCTTAGTGTTGACGTACTGAACCAAGGTCTCAAGTCTCGCAGTCATCTGCTCCTTGGGTTTCCCTTCGTAGTTTCGGCTGTCCGGGTACACGTTCTTCAGTCGGTCTATCAGTCGGTCATACTTTCCCTGAAGCATGTCAAACTCGCGCCTCAACTCAGCATACACGGTGAAAGCAATAGTGTCCTCCGAACCAGAGGATGACGAGGAATGCGCCCTTTGCTGACTAACCAATAAGAGGAGTATTAATAATAAACTTACTTAACCTACTCTCTCGCATATTATCTATAACCTACACATATACCCTTTAACCTATTTGGGCTGTCCAGGAACTCTAAACCGTCGCTCTGATACCAAAACCTGTCACACCCCAACTTAAACAGCAAATTAAATATAACTATTACAACATTTAATAATAAATAAACATACCCAAATCCAAGATCTTACAGTTTAGGGCTTGGAACAGCCCAACACTACCATCTATTACAACTGATTTTAAATACCGAGTCCTCACACAAACTACTATCACTTATTCTACCTCAGCTCGAACATAGGCATCAGCATCATAGGTCTTACGGGCAGTCTGCTTGAATCTAACCATAGCTGCTAGCTGTAATATCAGGGTAAAGCAAGGAGTGAGCCAAATGCTCAACTAGTGCTAAACAATACGATACAAAACATAAATCGAGAGATATATATTAAAGAATGTCAATGGGAGGACATGACCAATGATAATGAGAGATAAAACTTTGGGTGATGGCATCATTTTGTTGGTATCAAAACAATTTAAAAAAAAATCATATCTTAATCAAAATTATTTTATGACGCTACGGATTACAGCCAGTGATCAGCCGCGAAGTAATCCCGAACCTCGCTGGGTTCTAAAACATTAATGGGAATCCCTAGGCAACTTTTAAGCCTAATATAAGTGTGGAAAGGACTCGCGTCTCAGTCCAGATCCACTATTCAAAGAATACATTTACCCGCCTTTGGGACTGAAAACCCACATTTTATTTATTTCAAAAACTGATGCCGATTTATAACAAAATCCCTTTTCCAGTAAACATTTTTTTTATCAAGGGATTATAGATCAACTCGAAACACGGGAAATATGGTACTAAATCTCAGGGCCATGATTCACAAAACTATACTCTATTAAAGTAACTGAATGGTTTTCATATATCAAAGATTGGACAAGGGGATTTAGTGAGGCTATAGGATATTATAAAGGGTAATGCCAAATTGGGCTTTAAGCAATGGTTTCTCATCAAGGTTCAAGTGCTGGATCATCAAGAAGATAAGCTTCATGAATACTAAGGGTGTTAAGGTATGCATAAATGATCTTTAACTCAGGATATATCAGAATTGTCAAGCTTCGGGATAAGAAAGAGGGGTATCAATCAATGAGGAATCACTTTGATAAGTATCTGGCTTTTAGGGTTCAAGGTAATGTTCATAGGGGTTCAAGTATCAGGATGAGATATCAATACTTAGGAATCATCAGCATGTTAATCAAGAGAATCAACCAAGAGTTATAACTACCCTTTCTTTTATCCTGGCATTCGAATTACTTTAATATACTATCATGATAAGACCACTTTGCAATACGTACTCGAGGGTTCATGGCATTTTTATATAATTCAAAGATAAACATAAGATACGCTTGATTTAATATATCAAATGACACAGGATAGTTGCAGCAATGTATGAACTATTAGCAGTAAATATGAAGGACAAGTTGAATCACTTGCCTTGCGAAAGGCTGGTCTGGTCTGACTGGTAGAAGCAACTGGAGCTTCACTCGACCTTTATGGCAAGTTTTCCCTCGTCTCGAGATCCTACATAAATAATAATAATTCTCATTATAATATATTCTCACCAACTTAACCTATTTACAACCCGAATTTAAACACGGATGTCACTTAGGCCTATATGCACTAAATTTATATTCACCTTTAATTTATAATTGCACACACATAACCACATAATCACATATCATATATTAATACCAAATAACACCATATACACCATAATGCAACACTAGGCTTGGATGATCTCGATCCCCCACCTTAAGTCACTTGGTCGCTAAACTAGACAAAGTCTTCTAATTTTGGCTTCCTAACTCGATGTGCCTTTACTAAACTGTCCAAGACCTATTGACCCTCACTTGTGCCTTTTATTCTAATGACCTTATACTATCTTACAACTATGTTGGTTAACCAAGATCTCACTCCTAAGTATTCTAAAACTATGTGATGAGTGAAAGTGTTCACTGGTGCAAATTTCAGAATGACATCTATGGTTTTTTGAGTGCATTTGACACCCTTAAACTATAGTTTTTCCTTCAAAACTCTTACACAAGACTCTCCTGACCTAAGGGTATCTCCCAAACTTGATGTGGCTCAAGGGCCTGGCTTGGGCCTTCTTGGGCCTAAGCTCAAAGTCCATGGTTCCCCTGTTTTCCTGGGCAGAAAACACCCTAACCTGAATTAACTTGTGACACATGGTTCTAACTCATATCCTATGAACTATGGTTGGAAAAACTTCTCTGACACTCCCTCTAACTAAGGCCCAACAGAGCCTAATGAGGGCCTACCTATGACATGGTCAAATCTCCCTATTTCTAAGTTGCAACAAAACTGTCCCCTGTTGGACAGATTTTGTTATTCAACTTGTGCACCTAACCAAATGACATGCAATCCTCCAACCAACACCTAAAACCTTTTATATACTCCCAATACTAACTTCTGGTGGATTGGGTCTCAAAGTGCACATCAATGACATTGTCAAAACTCACTCTAAATCTCAGGGTACTAAACTGATTTTCTGCAGAAATTATAACTCTCCTTTCTCCAAGGTTTTGACTTGACAAACTCAACCACCAACAACCCAATACCCAAACCAAGACTTAAATATGGTGATCTACTAAAATAACTCCCTTATACTCAAAATATTCTTGGTGGAGATCATCCTTACCTAAGGTGCAATCATGGCAAAACAAAAGAAACCACATTTCACAACTCACAAATCATCAAGTTTTTGAAACAACAAGTTATGCATTTTATAAAAGATATACACTACTTATTACCATGCATCAAGAAGAATTAATCAATATTAACACAATATTCCTACTGAAATTAAAGCTTACTAATAAAATCTTTCCAAATGATCAAAATCTTATAACATTCGAAGTGAAATCCACATGCATGCATGTCTTCGAGTTTTGCAAGCCAAACAACATGTTTTCTAAATATGTTTTACTAAGAAATTTACATGCAAGCCTAGCATGAGCTATATCTATATGATCACTTAGCATGCAAGGAGTTTCATCAAATTTTTACTACAAAATTCAAGCCATTATCACATAAACATGCAAAAATTGAACATAGCAACAAGAATGGTCTCAAGAACCATTCATTCGGCTCCCCTATGGTCATGGCCGAATGAAATGGAAGAGAATGGCCATTTAACATCAAGAGTTTCCTTCTCAAGACTTGGAACTTCACCATTCCTTGCAGTCCTCTCAAAAACAACCTTAAACTCACAAGAATCAAGGTTGTACTTTGAGTTTCAACTAAAACCTTAACATGCAACCTTAAACTTAAACTTTCTACTCAAAACTCTTTGAAATATATGTGATCATGGTATGGGAAGTAACATTTACTTGTGTAGGAGGTGGGAACTTGATTGAGAAAGAAAGAAAATGGGGAGGGGGGTGGTTTCGGCTGAAAAGCCGAGAGTGAGGGGGTAGGAGCCGAGAGTGAGAGAGAGGAGGGACAGAAGAAAGAGTGTGGTGTGGGTGATGTGTGAAATGATCATGTCTTTTACTTGTTTAATGGTTTTTGTTTTGAAAAATGTGAGTGGGAATAGGAATTGACATGACTACCCTTCCACTTATACTTGAATCATTTTGCATGCAAGGGTAAATAAGGAATTTGGCTAGAAAAATAAGAGTTAGTGGGGGTGGTAATTGTCTCTTTAGCCCTTTTTGATTGAATAGAAAGGATTTGCATGCAAGGAAAACTATGTAATTTTCTAATTATAACAATTAACATTTATAAAGATTTATTTTTGTAAAATAAAACAGAAGTTCAAAAATTATAAAATTTATACCATAAAATAATTTGGATTTTTAGAAATTTTATAAAACTACTTTTGAAATTTGTGAACAAAATAACTTTTAAAGAGAAATTTATTCAAGGTTTAAAATATTCCTTATAAATCAAAAATGAAAGGAATAAATAAACTTTTGCTTTGAAAATTCATATACCACATAACGAAAATTTAAGATGCAGAGTTCTCATTCACACAAGCATACAATAGTTGCATATATTGGCATTCGGCTTTTAAAGTTGTACTAAATTTACAATTAATATTACACAGAAATGCCGGTTGTAACAAAGAAAATTTCCCCTAAAGTGGCACTTGCTCCAGAAGAAGCAAATACCCCTGAAGTGGTATTATCTCCGGAAGAGATTCCAGTCCCTGAAGATACGGGATTAAAAAATCATGAAATTTCAATAAATTATGTGCATGATATGAAATAATGGGATCGAAGTAAAGCCATAATTGATGATGTATTTGTGTATTTCGCAGCATTGGATGTAGACATAAATTCTGATCCTGAACCACAAAGTGTGGATAAATGCCGTCGAAGAAAAGACTGGCCAAAATGGAAAGACACAATCCAAACATAATTAAATTCATTGCGTAAAAGAGAAGTATTTGGACCTGTTGTCCAAACACCAATCGGTGTGAACCCTGTTGGGAATAAATGGGTATTCATAAGAAAACGAAATGAAAAGAATGAAATTATGAGATATAAAGCCCGACTTGTAGCACTAGGGTTTTCTCAAAGGCCTAGAATTGATTAACAAGAGACATACTCGCCAGTGATGGAAGAAATTACTTTTCGTTTTATATCAGGTATGACATCTAAAGAAAAATTGGAAACACGTCTTATGGACGTCGTTACTGCATACCTATATGGTTCACTTGATAGTGAAATTTTTATGAAAATCCCAGAAGGGTTAAAAATGGATGAGTTCAAGAAACCTCGTCATATATACTCCATTAAACTTCAACGATCATTGTATGGACTGAAACAATCTGGTCGTATGTGGTATAATAGACTAAGTCGTTATTTACAAAAGAATGGGTATATTAGTAACCAAATTTCTGCATTTATTTTTATCAAAAAATCATAATATGGTTTTGTGATTAGTGTTGTATATATGGATGATTTAAATCTTGTAGGAACAACTACGGAGGTTAATAATGCTTTCATATACTTAAAGTCAGAGTTTAAAATGAAAGTTCTTGTAAGGACAAAATATTGTCTTGGGATACAAGTCGAGCACTTGTCAACATGAATTTTCCTCCACCAATCCACATATACAGAAATGGTTTTGAACAAATTTTACATGGATAAATATCATCCATTGACTACTCCAATGGTGGTTAGATCTTTAGAGCCTGATAAAGATCCATTTCAACTACGAGAAAATGATGAAGAAGTTCTTGGTCCTGAAATCCCATATCTAGGTGCAATTGGTGCACTTATGTATCTTGCAAATAATACAAGGCCAAATATTGCATTTGCTGTGAATTTATTGGCTAGATTTAGCTCTGCTCCGATGGACAGACATTGGAATGGGACCAAACATATATTTCGTTATCTTTGTGGAACAACAGACTTTGGATTATTCTTCCCAAAAATTAACATCTCAGTTGATTGGATATGCAGACGCTGGATATTTGTCAGATCCTCATTTTGGTAAATCACAAACTGGATATGTATTTACATATTGCGGTACAACCATTTCCTGGAAATCCATGAAGTAAACTACAGTGGCAACCTCAACAAATCACTCAGAACTCATTGCAATTCATGAAGCCAGTGGAGAATGTGTTTTATTGTGATCTATCATCAAGAATATTCGGGAAATCATATGGATTACCAGACGTCACTAGAAGTCCTACCATTATGTTTGAGGATAACACTGCATGCATTGATCAATTCAAGGAAGGATATATCAAAGGAGACAGGATGAAACACATTTCATAAAATTATTCTACACTCATAAGCTTCAAAAGAATGGTGAAATTGATGTTCAACAAATTCGGTCATGTGACAACTTTGCTCATTTATTCACGAAATCATTACCGAATTCAACATTTGGGAAGTTACGACATAACATTGGAATGCTTCGACTCAAGAATTTGTTACAACAAAATTCAGAGAATGTTTAGTTTTTCCAGGGGAGATTGTATTCTTTTTCTTCGTCAAAGTTTTTATCCCACTGGGTTTTTCTTTGAACAAGGTTTTAACGAGGCAATCTATGATCCATGTTAAATGACAATCAAAGGGGAGTGTTATAATTGATTGTAATTTTTAAGTCAATGGTAAATAGTAAAGCTAGTCTTAGGAGTAGAAATTTTGAAAGGCATATGTCATAGCCTATTTATTTATTCGAGGATTTAACTCAACTCAAATAAGGATGTAACAAGTAAATAGTGGTTCTATCGTCAGAGAGATCTCTCAAAGTAACATATGTCAAAGGATTAAGTAACATTGTTCATCTACAGTCTTGAGGACTTGATTGACTGGAAGAAGCTCAAGAAATTGATCATGCCTCGGTGATATAAATCAAGATTGTGGATTTAATCAAGTGACAGAGATCTCGTCAGGGTATCAATTAATTACAAGGATTTAGTCTGAAGAAAATCAAGAGTATCAAAGTCAAGGCTTGAAGAAACGTCACGGAAGTTAGTCACTCATGAACCAGACAGTACATCGAGTGTCAACATTGAAGTGTGGAATTGATTCATAATTATCAGAAGATTTTCAGAAGAATGGTTGCTGTTCAAGAGTAGTATTAATTCTCTATTAATTAATTAAGTCATATAATTTAATTAAGAAAATAAATTATATCTGCAAAGATTAATTTATTGATTAATTGAATTAATTGATTAATTAATTCTGAATTAATATTATGTATTTTAAGAATTGATTTTGAATTAATATTCTATATTAATTCAGCAAGATTATCTTTTGTATTAGCAAGACAATCGGTATGACAATCAATAGTCATACCGAAAGTCATGCCAGTTCATTTGATTGTCTTGCCAGTTCA
Organism: Apium graveolens; assembly: GCF_009905375.1. Lineage (NCBI taxonomy): Eukaryota > Viridiplantae > Streptophyta > Magnoliopsida > Apiales > Apiaceae > Apium > Apium graveolens. The sequence continues at coordinate 97,032,185 of NC_133656.1, forward strand.
AATGGATTGTCTTGCCGAAAGTCTTTCTAGTTCAAATGAATTGTCTTGCAGAAAGTCTTTCTGGATCAAGTGGATTGTTTTGTTTACTTAACAACAACAGCTGATTTTCAACAGAAGAATTGAATACAGCCAACTACTCAAGAACACAGAAAGAAAAATAGAAAGCAGTGAACTTATTATTCTCAACTGCAATATCTCAGGACATTCATTTCTAGTATTTATTGTTAAATCTTAACCACTAGAAATCATTTTCTTGTTCTTGTGTAACTATCTAGCGGATCAAAATCCCTAGAACTTAATCTCAAATTGCATTTAGCATTTGATCCTTTTTATTACAAAAATAGAAAAAGTTCATGTTGAATTTATTCTAGATTTGGAATAATTTATTTGAGATTAATCCCTTGTAAACGATACCGTTGTTGTAACACCTTTCAAGTTTAATAATAGTTTTATTTAACTTGAATTTTGTTTCACTTTTTTATTCCGCATTTTATTTGATTAAACGGCATTGTTTGTATTCAACCCCCCTTCTACAAACATATTGAGACCTAACAATTGGTATCAGAGCCTTCTGATTAACGAACAAATCAAGATCCTAGACTTTTTTGATTCTTTCACTCCTTGAATTTTTATTTACTCAAAAATTTATAATGACTACACAAAAAGTTGGAACTGTTAAAATTCCACTATTCGATAAAGAAAATTATGTTATGTGGAAGAAGAAGATGCTATTGTTTTTACAAGTTGCAAATTCCAAATATCTGGAAGTGTTAAAGAAGGGTCCAAAAATTCCGATGGTTATTGAACCAGAGGTAATAGAAAATGATGTGGTGATTACCAAAGCTAGAACTTATGTGAAAGATCCTGAGGATTTTTCTCCTGCTGAAAAAGAAGAAGCCTCCCTGGATGCTAGCCTTCAATTAATTTTATTAGATTCCCTTGATCCCTTGATGAATAGACATGTGATGAACTGTAAAGATTCCAAACACATCTGGGAAACTATTGAGGTGATTAATGAAGGCACAGAGGAAGTTAGGGAGAACAAGTTAGAAATCCTAACCTCTGAGTATGAATACTTTAAATCCAATCCAGGAGAAGGAATCACTGAAGTGTTTGAGAGGTACAATGCATTGATCAACAACCTGAACATTAATGGTAAATACTATTCCATCAGGGAGGTCAACAAAAAGTTCCTTTTAACATTGCCAACTCATCTCGAACATAGAATCACTGCCATAAGAGAAGCAAGAGATCTGAGTGAGATTTCTTTGGAAAGGCTCTATGGTGTGTTAAAGACTTATGAGTTGGAGCAGATTCAGCAGAAGGAAGTCTATGGGAAAGGAAGAGTGGTCAGCACGTCTACTGCTCTAGTAGCTGAAGAACAACAACAACAACCACAATATCAACAACAATCTCAACAGTCAGAAAGAATGGTACAGTCTTCCAAGGTTGAAGAAAATGTGATAGTAGCAGAATTTAATCCTCCTACTACAAATCAATCAGGAGATGATTTTTATTCCTTCAAAGAACTGGAGCAATTGGAAGATGAGTCAATTGCCCTGATTGTCAAGAGATTCTCCAATGTCAGATTCAAGAGGAATCCCAAGTTCAAGTACAAGTCCAACTACAACAGATTTCAGAAAGGTGGATCTTCATCCTCTAACACCAGCAGTGGTGGGTACAAAACAGGGATGGTTGATCGAAGCACTATTCGATGCTTCAACTGCAATGAGTTGGGACACTTTGCCACAGAATGCAGGAAGCCAAAACAAGTTAGGAAGAACTCTTATGATTCTAATCAGAAGAGTAAATCTGAAAGGGCTTACCTGGAAAAGGGAAGAAGCTGGGATGATACTGACAGTGAAGATGAAGAAGTTGGGAATCTAGCTCTCATGGCTAGTGATGCAAACACCTCATCGTCAAGAAAAGAGGTAAAATTTACTGATGCTGAATTAGTTTATCATCTAGGAGGTTCCTTAGATTGTGCTCGTCGTGATAATGAAATGTTAAATCAACAAATCAAAGACCTTGAGAAAGAGGTCAATGAATTAAGACTTGTGCACATTAATGAAGATAAATTAAAAGAACAAGTATCTTTTCTAGAGAATAGAGTTGACTGTTATAGATAACTCGAAACTATTCTCAAAGACAAGATCACCGGTCTTGAGGCTAAGGTTAAAGCTTACTTTAATTCTTGTTCGAAGTCCAAAGAGTTTTACAATAAGCAAGCTGTTAATCAAACATCTGGAATATGTTATGATTACAATGTTGCTATTGGAAAATTAGGCATAAACTCCCCTCCTCATGTCTGTGCTAAAGGTAGGGAAGTACCACATGTGCTTAAGGGTGTTGATGAACCCCTCTATAAAGAATCAATTGCTGAACCATTTGATGAGACCTCATTTATTATTCAAGAAGAAATCCGTGCTGAAGATCTTGCTAATGAGAAAGCTGTTTCCAAGTCAAGTGTGTCAAAGGTTCCAGTCAAAGTTGTGAAAGCAACTGAGACTAACTCAGACACACATGAGTTGGATAACACAAATACCATGTCTACCATGCATAAGTTGCCTATTGTTAATCCCTCTCATAAAACATGTGGTGTTCCTGATTGTATGTCTTGTGCTTTTAATTTGATGTATGCTTATTTTAATGGTAAGCATGTTTCTAATGATAAGACTACTCCTCGTCAGCATGTGAATAATAGGAAGCATGATAGGTCTAAGACTGCTAGTCCTCCTAAAGCTAGAAAGGAGACATTTGTGCCTAAGCCTAAACAGAAATTTGTCAAGGCTGTTCACAAGGTCAAATGTCCAGTCATTGAGAAAGTTGAGAACATTAAAGTTAAGAATGTTGTTTTGCCTGATAAAGGCCAATTTTACAAGTATGCCGGACCCAACCAATCTTGGGTTCTGAAGAAGGTCTAATCCATTTGTATTGCAGGGCATTAAACAGGTACAACCGGTAGTGTGGATTCTTGACAGCGGATCGTCAAGACATATGACCGGAGATAGAGCCCTGCTATCAAATGTGGTTGAGAAAGCTGGCCCAGTTGTTACCTTTGGAGATAACAGCAAAGGTTTAACTGAGGGATATGGCTGTTTGCTAGCTGGAAATGCTATCATTGAAAATGTGTATGTTGTGCAAGGACTTGAACACAATCTGCTTAGCATTAGTCAGTTCTGTGACAACGGCTACAATGTTTTATTCGAGAAGCTGAAGTGTCAGATTCTGCACAAGAAAAATGAAAAACCCTCCTTGATGGGAATCCGGAAAGGAAATCTGTTCATAGCAGACATGAACTCTGGAAGCAATCCTGAAGTTAATTATTTCTATGTAAAGGCATCGTCAGATGAGAGTTGGCTATGGCACAAGAGACTTTCTCATCTCAATTTCAAAACAATGAATTCTCTTGTCAAAAGAAAATTGGTCAGAGGTCTGCCTCAGCTGGAATTCTCCCCAGAAGGACTATGTGAGGCTTGCCATAAAGGAAAGTCAAAGAAAGCAAATCACAAAGGCACTGACACATCCTCCATAACTAGTGTTCTGCAATTATTGCACATAGATTTATTTGGACCAGTTAATGTTCTTTCGATGTCAAAGAAGTGTTACTGTCTTGTGATAGTTGATGACTATTCCAAGTATACGTGGGTTTTATTCCTTCACTCTAAGGATGAAACACCACAAGTTGTGATTGATCATATCAAGTTGATCGAGTTAGATTCTAATGTCCCTGTTAGAGCAATAAGGTCAGATAATGGAACAGAATTTAAGAATTCACTTCTCAATGGATTCTGTATAGACAAAGGGATTACCAGACAATTTTTAGCTCCTAGAACCCCTCAGCAAAATGGAGTGGTAGAAAGGAAGAATCGTACATTGATTGAAGCTGCAAGAACGATGTTAAGTGAATCAGGTCTTCCAATGTACTTTTGGGCTGAAGCTGTCAATACTGCATGTTATACTCAGAATCGAACTCTAATCAACAAAGACTTCATGAATACTCCTTATGAGATTTTGAATGTACAGAAACCTTCTATCAAATATTTCATGTATTTGGTGCCAGATGCTTCGTGCTCAAGGATGGAGATGATCGTCGTGGTAAATTCGAGGCAAAGGCATATGAGGGTATTTTTGTTGGATATGGAAGAAGATCATACAGGGTGTATACATTGATCAACACAAAGTAACTGAAAGTGTCAATGTTACATTTGATGACACTAAACTCCTTAGTATCCAAACTGAAGATCCTTCTGAGAAACTGAAGTTTGAAGATATATCAGATTCAGAATCAGAACATGATCAAGAACCTGAGGTTGTTGCTGGTGAAGAACCTGTTAATCATGATGATACTCAAGGTAATGGTGATGGAAACTTTGGCAACTTTGGCAACAATGGAGATACCACTACTAGTGACGGAGAATCTTCAATTCAACATGGCAACAACTCAGGGGGAGATGCTGAAGGATCAACTAGTAGGACACAACATCCCAATAAATTTCAAGGCGAATCATCAAGATCAAATCTTCCAAGACAGACTGTCTGGAATAAAGCTCATCCTTTTGAGTTGATTATTGGTGATCCAGATGTTGGAGTCAGAACTAGACGTGCTACTCAAAATGAGTGTCTGTTCTCAGGATTTTTTCTGAGATGGAACCTAAGAAGATTGAGGAAGCACTGACTGATCCAGATTGGGTGATTGCTATGCAAGATGAACTCAATCAGTTTAAACATCAACAAGTCTGGAAACTGGTACCTAAACCTACACACAAGAAAGCTGTTGGTACTCGGTGGGTATTCAGGAATAAACTAGATGAAGATGGTGTGGTTACAAGAAACAAAGCAAGACTGGTAGCTAAAGGATATTCTCAAGCTGAAGGCATTGATTATGATGAAACCTATGCTCCAGTGGCTAGACTAGAGGCCATCAGGATATTTCTGGCATTTGTAGCATTCTCTAACTTTAAAGTTTATCAAATGGATGTCAAGAGTGCCTTTCTGAATGGAAAGCTGGATGAAGAGGTATATGTAGAACAACCTCCTGGTTTTGAAGATCCAGATCATTTGGATTTTGTCTACTTTCTTTTCAAGGCTATCTATGGACTCAAACAGTCTCCGAGAAAATGGTATGACACTCTCTCTGAATTTCTTATTGAAAATAGCTTTATTAGAGGTGTCATAGACAAAACACTCTTTTCTAAAAAGCATAAGAATGATACTATATTAGTCCAAGTCTATGTGGATGATATAATATTTGGGTCTACTAATGATAATCTCTGTAAGAGATTTGCTAAGTTAATGCACAGCAAATTTAAAATGAGCATGATGGGAGAGCTGAAGTTCTTTCTTGGATTACAAGTAAATCAAAGGTTAGATGGAACTTTTATTTGTCAATCCAAGTATCTCAAGGAACTCCTCAAAAAGTACAATCTAGAGGATTTTGCATCAGCAAGGACTCCGTCAACTACAGCTGTCAAGCTTGGACCATGTGAAAACTCCATTAAGGTAGATGTCACAAGCTATAGAGGTATGATTGGCTCACTACTCTATCTTACTACAAGTAGACAAGATATTATGTATGCTACATGCTTATGTGCAAGGTTCCAAGCGGATCCTAGAGATATTCATCTCGTTGTTGTTAAACGAATCTTGAGATATCTTAAGGGAACACCAAATCTAGGTATTTGGTACCCTAAAGAATCTAGTTTTAACCTTGTTGGATATACAGATTCAGATTACGCAGGAAGTGTTGTTGATAGAAAAAGTACCTCAGGGAGTTGTCAATTCCTAGGTAGCAGACTAGTCTCATGGTACACCAAGAAACAGCAAACAGTTTCAAATTCAACGGCCGAGGCTGAATATATTGCTGCTGGAAGCTGCTGTGCTCAGATCTTGTGGATTAGGAATCAGCTACGGGACTATGGCTCTGTATTGAACAAAATACCTATTCTATATGACAATACAAGTGCAATAGCCATCACCAACAACCCTGTGCAGCATACAAGGACCAAGCACATTGACATCAGGTATCATTTTATTAGAGAGCACGTCATGAAGTACTGTTGAACTATTTTTTGTTCCAACAGAAGAACAAATAGCGGATATTTTCACTAAACCTCTTGATGAATCCAGATTTTCCAGATTAGTTGGTAAATTGGGTATGTTGAATAGCTTTAGTGATTAGACTTATGAATATCTGAAATCTGTTCTTTAATAAATTTACAAATGAATTTTTAATAAATGAAAAATTCATTTGCAAATTTATTTTATCATATTTTCCATAATTTCTTGCTTATTTCTATGTAAGTTTTATTATCTTATTTTTTTTTTATTTATTCAACTTGTTAATTTTAATGTCTCAGAATATTTTATTTTCTCTAAAAATATTTTTCTATGAATTTTATTTGCTAAAATTCAAAAGAAATCTATTTTTGGACTGAAAATATAATTATCTCTGAAATATTTTAATTGTGTAAATATTTTCTGCCATATCTATATTAGTATTCATTATAGTTTTCTGTAATTTTTAATATGTTCTGTATTTGTTAAAAACTGTTTATATTTGTTTTATATAATATATATATATTTCTTTTTATTCTATACCTGAATGACAATCGGCAAGACAATTGAAATTGTCTTGCTGAAAGTCATTTCAGTATATATATATTTGTTATTGTTTTTATTTTATACTAGAATGACAATCGGCAAGATAATTAAAATTGTCTTGCTGAAAGTCATTCCAGTACATATAAGTATTTATTTTTATATATTCAGTTTAATTTCATAACTGGCAAGACAATCGGTATGACTATTGATTGTCATGCCAGTAATAAAATTTATTTCAGATAATATTTGTTTTATTTAGTACTGGTATGACAATCGGTATGACTATCAGATTGTCATACCAGTTATATTATTAGTATGTTTGTTTCTCAATTGCCTGGTATGACAATCGGGAAGACAATCGGTATGACTTTCCTCGATTGTCATACCAGTTGTCTACTTAACGTTTGTAAAATCATTCAGTTCTCTTGTTTTTCAAATTCCAACAGTTTTTTCTCTCTTATTTCTCTCTCTCTCTCTCTCTCTCTCTCTCTCATTTCGAACAGATCAAAACCGCCTCCATTGATACTTCTTGCTCGAGTTTTTACTCAGCAAACAAAACTTCACTCCTATTATATATACATACACGTATATACATACAGAAGTCCTGCCAAATTTTTTTGTTTTTATACTTCAATTCGTTTTTTCCCCCCAAAATCAGTTTTTTTGTGTATTTCAATTTAGTTTTGTGTCTTGTGATTTTGCATATCTGCTTTTGTGAGTTAAGAACATTAACGAGATTCATTACTTTCTAAATTTTTCGGATATAATTGATTTAATTCGAATTATTAAATTAATTTAATTAATTCGAATTTTCTTAATATTACTGTTTATATCTTTTTCTTATTTGTTAGTTGAGTTATCCTCTAGGTATTTGTTGTTATTGTTTAACAAACAAATAGGGGGAGATTGAAAGGCATATGTCATAGCCTATTTGTTTATTCGAGGATTTAACTCAACTCAAATAAGGATGTAACAAGTAAATAGTGGTTCTATCGTCAGAGAGATCTCTCAAAGTAACATATGTCAAAGGATTAAGTAACATTGTTCATCTACAGTCTTGAGGACTTGATTCACTGGAAGAAGCTCAAGAAATTGATCATGCCTCAGTGATATAAATCAAGATTGTGGATTTAATCAAGTGACAGAGATCTCGTCAGGGTATCAATTAATTACAAGGATTTAGTCTGAAAAAAATCAAGAGTATCAAAGTCAAGGCATGAAGAAACGTCACGTAAGTTAGTCACTCATGAACCAGACAGTACATCGAGTGTCAACATTGAAGTGTGGAATTGATTCATAATTATCAGAAGATTTTCAGAAGAATGGTTGTTGTTCAAGAGTAGTATTAATTCTCTATTAATTAATTAAGTCGTATAATTTAATTAAGAAAATAAATTATATCTGCAAAGATTAATTTATTGATTTATTGAATTAATTGATTAATTAATTCTGAATTAATATTATGTATTTTCAGAATTGATTTTGAATTAATATTCTATATTAATTCAGCAAGACTATCTTTTGTATTAGCAAGACAATCGGTATGACAATCAATAGTCATACCGAAAGTCATGCCAGTTCATTTGATTGTCTTGCCAGTTCAAATGGATTGTCTTGCCGAAAGTCTTTCTAGTTCAAATGAATTGTCTTGCAGAAAGTCTTTCTGGATCAAGTGGATTGTTTTGTTTACTTAACAACAGCAGCTGATTTTCAACAGAAGAATTGAATACAGCCAACTACTCAAGAACACAGAAAGAAAAACAGAAAGCAGTGAACTTATTATTCTCAACTGCAATATCTCAGGACATTCATTTCTAGTATTTATTGTTAAATCTTAACCACTAGAAATCATTTTCTTGTTCTTGTGTAACTATCTAGCGGATCAAAATCCCTAGAACTTAATCTCAAATTGCATTTAGCATTTGATCCTTTTTATTACAAAAATAGAAAAAGTTCATGTCAAATTTATTCTAGATTTGGAATAATTTATTTGAGATTAATCCCTTGTAAACGATACCGTTGTTGTAACACCTTTCAAGTTTAATAATAGTTTATTTAACTTGAATTTTGTTTCACTTTTTTATTCCGCATTTTATTCGACTAAACGGTATTTTTTGTATTCAAACCCCCTTCTACAAACATATTGAGACCTAACAAATTTTGATAATGTATTGAATGCTTTTATTCTTCAACTTGGCTATAAATACATGGTCTTGGTGAATGTAAAATTTGCACCAAGCATCCTAATATATGCTCTCTATCTCCCTCCGATTATCATTATTTCCCTCTCATATTTAGTATCCCATTCTAAAAATATGAAAGCTAGTATATTACAACAATACTAACTTTTTTGACTTTTATTGCTACGAAAAATGTGTCAATATATCTAATTCTTTTTAATTTATTTGTCAAATAATTTGGATTTTAAAATTCCAGTGATGTAAAAGTTATTATTAAATATTGAGGATAATTATATTCACTTTCTTATATGCGTGTCAAAATTTAGAGAGTATCATTTTCCCAGAAAAAAGTTCTTTTTTGTTTTGTTTTAATTTAGCAAGGGATAAGGGTTTTATTGGTGATGCAGTCTCGTAGGCCACAAGTAATCAGGCCCAAAGGAAATGTTACAAAAATCCAAGTAAGGGACACCCCATGCGTAAACAGGAGTGGTCCCCGGGAAACGTGGCAATTGACAAAAATGTTAACTGTCTCATGTTACCGAAATAGGATAACTACATCCCAGCCGTCCATGTGTATAAATCTCAGGTCACCCCAGTTGCAAAAAGATAGTCGGGCCCCACTTTCCATCTGAACCATCCAATCACTCACCAACCAAGAATCATCAAGGGTTAGGATGAAGAGGTACAAACCCCTAAAACCCTAAATTTGGGGGTCTATTAAAGGCCCCAAGAAAAGGGTTTTAGGGGTTGAAAAATATTGTCTGCTATACACGCATATACACACACCACTACATATATTTTTGAATAGCTCCTTCTTCCCTCTTCTTCTTCTTCTTCTAGAAACCCCATTCTTATTCTCACACCGGAGTTGCTGCGGGGACACAACCCCCCCTCCGGTTTTGTTTTGCAGAAGCTCCCACATAACAGCTTAACCACGCGTCACCTGCCACGTGGACTGGGCTCGAGCTCGAGTGAGAGAGGAGAAGACCGGGAAAGAAACAGAGTTATCATTGGCGCTAGGAGGAGGGGTCGAACCTCCGATTTGGTATCATTTTCAGTCTATTACTCTACCCCAGAAACCGGAAAGAGCTACACCCCAATAAAGCTAACACCCCCCACTCTTTTAAACCTGCTTTTCATACCTTAAAAAATATATATTGTTGTATTCGTATCATTTTTGCCTATTTTATCCTGAAAAATGGCCACAAGAAAGAGTAAAACATCAATCTCGGGAACGATCCAACCCACCGTTGTCCCACCCAGGGATGGCGAAATGGAAGAGATAGAAAATGAGCCCCCCATAACTCGTGCTTCATCTCAACTCCAACCCGGAGACCAGAGGATTACTATTGAAAAAGCAGCCCATAAGTATGCGGAGACCTCTGCAAACCCTTGGGGAAGCATGACCCCGGAACAGATTCAAACAGCTGTGAGCTTGTGGAAAGAAAAGAACTGTGAGTCTGAAGCCCGCCTAGGGGATCAGGAAGTGCACTCCGGAGAATCCCGGGGTTCGGTCCTCGATCGGATTGTAAAGAACCTGAAAAGGCCGCCAGAAGATACCCGGGACGAAATCAGAATATCCGCACTCCGGGATCGGATCCGAAATGAAGAAAAGGCCAAGGAAAAATCTGACATTGAAAACATAATCCAAGAAGAGGAGGCAAAGCTGAAAAAGATGACACGCAGGTTTCATGTCTCCTCAGACTCCGAACCAGAAAAAGAATCTAAATAGGAGTAGATAGAACGGGATCTCCGGGACCTCAAGAGAAAGGTCGAAGGAGATATGGAAGTGGGGGCAGTGGCCACGCCCTTCACCAGAAAACTAGATTCTACCCCCAGAGAATCCGGTCTTAAACACTTAAACTTTGACTCTTTCGATGGACTCGCAGACCCCGAAGAGCACTTGAACTACTTTGAGCAGATCTCGAATATTTACAATTACAATGACCTCACCAGATGTCGCTCTTCGCATTGATGTTGAAGGGAGGGGCACAAAAATGGTTCAGCAGAATCCCCTCCCGAAGCATCGACTCCTGGAAAGACTTTCGAGAGATGTTTTTAAAAAGGTTTCGGGCTAGCCGCATGAACGAGCTCCAGATGTGCCATATGGAAACCATTCAACAAAGGAGCAGAGAGACACTACCTGAATTTATCAAGAGGTTTCAAGAAGCGGTCAACCAACTCTCTAACCTCGAAGAAAAAGAAGCCGTTCACATCTTCCGACGAAACCTCCACCCAGTTTCGTGTGAGGGCTATGTCAAGGACTTGATTCACAGAGAGCCCCAAAGCCTTGCTTCAGCTTATGCACTGGCTTCAAAATTCATCAAGGAGAATGATTTCCTCACTTCCATGAAAATGAATAGAAGAATCCAAGACGATGATGAGTCTTCGAAGCAATGCTCCTCGTACAAGAAAGAGAAGAGATTCAAGACAGACAGACAGTCCAACTACATCTAGCAGTCTCAGGGAACCTCACCCCGGGTCAACTACTCCATACCCCAGAGAAATGAAAGGAAGCCAAGGCCCGAGAAAGAGCCTAAGCCAGAGCCCGAGTGGATACCCCTCAACAGACCCCGAGCTGACATTTTAAGTGAGGTTAAAGGGAAACTATTCTATTATTCCCCAAAGCCATTACTGGCGCCTCCAGAGAATAGAGCACGCGACAAACATTACGGGTACCACGAGGATCATGGCCATACTACCGAAAATTGCTTCTCCTTCAAAATGTTTATTGAAGATCAGATGAAGAAAGGTAACATGAACCAGTACCTGCAAAGAAGGCTAAGTGATAAGGACAAAACCACGAACAACGGCAAACATATGGTCAACATGATCTTCGGAGGGGCCTCCTCTCCGGCCCGAAGCCCAGACATAGATAGTGATGTCATGATGATCCAACCCTTTGAAGATGAACCTATATGTTTTTCCTATGCCGACTACGAGGGCCTAGATCCCAAACACAACCAAGTTCTAGTTATGGCTCTCGATATCGCTGACAATAAGGTAAAATGAATATTGGTTGATAATGGATCCTCCGCTAACATTGTTTTTGAGCACACACTTAACATGATGAAACTTGGTCACCTTTGAATGGATCCCTATCTCGAAGACCCCCTCTACGGATTCGGGAATAACATGATTCCGATACGTGGGGTAATCTACCTCCCCATAGTCTTTGGTACGGCACCCCAACAGGTCTCCCATATCATGAAATTCTACATGATAAGTGCAACATCCTCCTATAACATGATCCTTAGGAGGCCCCCGATCATGAAGCTTCGGGCCATCCCTTCAATGATTTACTTGAAGCTGAAGTTTCCTACCTCGGGAGGCATCGGAGAACTCAAGGGAGACATGGACGTATCTGGAAGGTGTTATGGGCAGGTGTTGAGTGGCATTTATGACACTTTATTACACTCCGTAGAGCTTTGAATTGGTGTATTTATACTCAAGTTATTGGTATTTTAACGTGTTTTCTAGTGTTTTTGCATTTAATGCATTAATCTGAGAATCAGGTGAATTAGCATTGATTTGATGCTAATATGGTGTTAGGATGGTGTCCAAGGAATAAAGCTCGCGAAGATTGGGTCAAATCTGCAAGGAAAAGAAGAAGTCAAAGTTTTGGCAGAAGCCCAGCGCGCCCGCGCTGATCAAGCGCGCGGCCGCGCCCAAACAAAATAGAGCCAGCGTGCCTGCGTTGATCAAGTGCGCGCCCACGCCGTGTCGGGATAGCAGAATCCTGTTTCTACTTGGCTTTTGAGAGAAAGACTTCTACATTGCATGGGGCTGCTATATAAACAACTTTAGGTCGTTTTTCATAATATATCAAGTCAGAGACATATCAAAGCTAAGGAGAAGACGGCAAGAGACCTATAGCACAATTTAACAAAGGCGAAGATGATCTAGTTTATTCTTGTGAATCTTTGTTTTGAGTTGTAATCTTGGATGCTCGTTTCTTATTTTGTTGAACTTATACTCTTGTGTTAACTTTATTTGATTATTCGTTATTAAGACTACGTTTATTATACCATGCTTTCATCGGAACCCATGTTGATGATGAGTCCGATTATGGGCTAATCGTTATCGTGGGGTTCTAGCGGATTTATTTATGGAATTCTTTAGTTGATTTATTTCGATGCCTTAGTGTGTGGTGATTGTATGATAACCTAGTACTGGTTGGGCATATTCATCTTATGAGCGTCGTAAACTTATAAGATAGTGTGTTAATTCTTAATGAAGTGAAAGTGAATTTAAGGATTTAGAACTTGTCATGCTAGCATAGGTTCATGTATTTGTTATGCATGATTAGTGGGTAATTTTAACCATCTTACTTACCCTATGTAATCAAGATAGATAACTTGTGCTTAAACCATTATGTTGTCAAATTCTATAGACATATAGGGTCTCAATATAATTGTTATATATTCAGCTTCTATCTCTTTTGTGGATGTCTGGTAGTATGGTATTCGTGCAACGAAAGTTGGAGTTTATCAGTTTCGTGTTATCTGATTAGTGTCATCACCATTACATGCTAAGGTTAAGAACGAAAAGGCTATTGAATGAAGTATTTAATGAAGTTAGAATCCCATGTTTGTCATATATATTAATTCAATCAATCTTATACCTTTAGTTATAATTGTTAGTTTAATTTTTAGTTATAAACAACCTCTATTTGTTATCGTCTTAGCATTGAATAATAACCATACATTGTTGCTTAAGTGCATAAATTAATTAGTTAACCAAACCAGTCTCTGTGGGAACGAATCTGATTTACATCTTATACTACTTGCGAACGTATATACTTGCGTGTATTATTAGCGCGTGTTTAGCGACTAACAGCAGGATTTGATCATGGCAGAAACTGAACGCAAAAATAGGAAGAAGGCAATGGCCTTACCCAAGGGCCAAAGCCTTAAGAAACATCGCGAATATCTCAGTAAAAGGTCAAAGTTAGATGTCAAAATGATATAAGATTCGGGGTACAGCATGACCAACACATATGCCCGAATATAAAAATTCATGTAAGTGAAGGAAAAGACCAAGATTGAGCCTGCTGCACAGACTGTTGAGATAGAGTTGGAACCTGAGGACCCCACCCGGAAGCTGAAGATGGCTTAGAAACAACTTTCCAACTGGAACTCATTCAACTACTAAAGGAGTATGCGGACGTGTTCGCATGGGCACCAGAAGACATTTCCAGGATAGATCGGTCAGTTGTGATACACAGTCTGGATGTGGATCCGTGAAAGAAGCTAATTAAACATAAGCGGAGAAATTTTGCCCCGGAGCGGCAATAAGCTATAGATGAAGAAGTGGAAAAATTGATCAAGGCCGATATCATCTGCGAAATCAAGTACCCCGAATGGCTCGCCAATGTTTTTTTAATCAAGAAACCGAGTGGAAAGTGGAGAATGTGTGTCGCCTACACAAGCCTCAACTTCGCATGCCCAAAAGATTCTTATCCACTCCCCAATATCGACCAGTTGATCGACACAACTTCTGGGCACACTATGCTAAGTTTTATGGATGTTTTCTCGGGGTATAATCAAGTCCGCATGAACCCGGAAGACATCGCCAAAACAGCCTTCATCAGGTACCGGGCAGTTTATGCCTTTATCTTGATGCCCTTCGGGCTCATTAACGTCGGGGCCACCTATCAGAAGATGATGAACACTATCTTCAAAGATCAGCTGAGGCGCAACATGGAGTCTTACATGGATGACATGATCTCTAAGTCGGTATTAGCCCCAGACCACATAAAGGACCTCAAAGAATGCTTCAACAACCTGCGCAAATACCAAATGAAGCTTAATCCAGAGAAATGTGCGTTCGGAGTTCCCTCTTGCAAGTTCCTCGCTTTCCTAGTCAGCGAAAGAGGGATCAAGGCAAACCCGGAGAAAATAAATGCCATAATGGAAATGGAGATACCCCACACTCATAAAGACATCCAAAAGTTGGCAGGATGCCTCGCAGCCTTCCGCAAGTTTATACCGAAGCTTACGGAAAGATATCTTCCATTCTTCGAACTGCTGAAAGGCGTCCAAAACAAAAAATTAATAGATTGGACCACGGAGTGCAATACGGCTTTTGAGGAAGTTAAGCAACATATGATGAACCCTCCGGTGTTATCAAAAGCAAAGCCCGGAGAACCTCTGTCTCTCTACATCGCTGTCGGCCCGAAAGTCATCTCTTTTGCTCTTGTTCGGGAATAAGGTGGGGTTCAGAACCCCATTTACTATGTCAGCCAAGTCCTCAAAGATGCCAAGACTCGACACCCAAACTTGGAAAAATTTTCCTTAGCCTTCGTGCACTCTAGCAGAAAGTTAACACAATATTTCCAAGGCCGAGATATTAGAGTGGTCACAGATCAATAGCTAAGGAAAATCATTCATAATCCAGATGCATCTGGGAGACTGGTCAACTGGGCAATCGAGCTAAGCCAGTTCAACATCAAATTTGTGCCACAAATGGCAGTAAAGGCCCAGGCCCTGGCTGAATTTGTGATGGAATTTTCCTTCCCGGAGCCACAGCAACCCACACCCAATGGGACTATCCACGAAAGTGACAACTCGAGCACAGATTCCTGGAAGCTCTATGTGGATGGGTCATCAACAACCGAAAGATCTGGGGCTGGCCTGATTCTGATTAGTCCCGAAGGGTTCACCATCCAGCAGGCGATTACTTTCGCCTTCAAAGCGACAAACAACCAAGCAGAATATGAAGCCCTGTTACCTGGACTCGGGTTAGCAAAATCCCTTGGAGTGAAAAGCCTGGTCGTGCACAGTGACTCCCAGATAGTCGTCAGACTGAAGAATAATGAATATGTCGCTAAGGATGAAAAGTTGGCCCAATACCAGACCATGGTGAGAGGTCTCCTTGGATCCATCCCGGACACCACCATCCTACAAATCAACAGGTAAGAAAACAACAGAGGTGATTGAAGGGTTTTTAGCACACAAAAAGCAACAAAAACATAAATTTAAATCTTAATAAAAAACCGAAACCCTCCACAGGATCCATGTGAAAAATAATATTTAATTCATAGTTCAGTATGTTTACCTTAAGAAGCTTTACGTTAATGGAAAGATGGAGGTCTTTAATAGCGATCCAAGAACGATGAGCGGAGATCCCTAGCAGCTGCTCCTCAAGTGTGAAGCACTCCACCGGTATCCACCAAGAGATCAATATAATGGAGGAGGAAGAGGTTGAGAGAATTAGTTGCCTCCCTCTATTTCTACTTTAGAATTAGGGTTTTTATTTGGGTTAAGGCAAATAGGGTTTATAATAGTATATTTATAGGCAAAATTTTCAGCTGAAAATTTCCATAAAATATTATTATTATTAACCCTTTAATTGATTATTCTTATTAACCAATTAACTAATAATTAAAATACCTTTTAATCATTAATCCCTTTTCTAAACACTTTAGAAAAATAATTCTCTCACTTGATTTAATTTCCAAAATTAAATTATTAATTAATAATATTAAGAACTTTTCTTAATTAATTTATAATTAATTAAATCTCATTTAATCAATTATTAAATTTTCTAATTAATTATTTATTTCACAAATAAATAATTATCAGCCATTATTAATTAATTCATCCACCATCAAATCATTCTCTTTTATGGTGTGACCCTGTAGGTTCAATATTAAGCCGGTAGTAGAAATAAATAATAATAAAACTATTTTATCATTATTTATATAAATTCTCTAATTCATTAAATATGATTAATTAATTAATCATATTTATTCTACATCGTGAGGGATACTTCTCAGCATATCGCGACTATCCGGATAATACGAATTCACTGCTTAGAATACCAAGAACCCATTCAGTGAATAGTTACCGTATAATCAATTCCTTCTACCCTGCAATGTCATGATTAAATACAAGGCATAGAACTCGTGTCAAGCCTATTTTATTTAATCATATGCTTTCCCATTCACTATGCTTAGTTCTAATTAATGTGAATTAGAAACTCCTTTCTAATTTCACTCACTCTGGCCAGAGATTCCTGAACTAGCATAAGTGGATCATCATTGAACATTCTCTTCCTTTCACTGGAAGGGGTAGATCCTTTATTGATCATACACTATCTTCGTTTACAAATTCCTACACCCAGTAGAGCCCTTATTATTGTCCCTGGAGACTAAGAACTAAACCAAAGTATAGTTCAGTGTACACAAGATGACTATGATAACCTCAAATCTAAGGATACTTGTACAACTATCACTATGTGAACATCTGCTAACACGTGAGTGAACTCCATCAGTTGTTCATCTGTGTGAGTCATGTTCAGTGAACTTATTCTATAATAAGCACCTACATACTAGCTATAGTGTCACCACACAAATGTCTATGAGAACAGACATCCTTCATAATGAAGCAAGCATAGTATGTACCGATCTTTGCAGATTACTAATTACCAGTTAGTAATCCTACGACCAGGAAATATTTAAGTTCAGAGTTATCATCTTTTTAGGTCTCATTATTATGATCTCATCATAATCCATAAAAAGCTTTACTCTAAACTATGATATATCTTATTTAAACACTTAAATAGATAAAGCCCGCAATAAAACCAAAACAAGTCTTTTATTAATATCAATGAAATCAAAACAGATTACATAAAAGTTATTCCTAAATCATCATACATGATTGGACTTAGGACACATCTCTTTCAATCTCGCACTTGTACTAAAGCCAATCACTCTGGTATCTAATACCCATCTTGTCTTTATGACGATCAAAGTGACTTTGGGAAAGTGGCTTTGTTAAATGGTCTGCTATGTTCTTATGTGTGTCAACTCTCTTGACGTTGACTTCTCCTCTTTCAACAATCTCCCTAATTGTAACACCCCCAAATCCGGGGTCGGGGATACGGGTTGTCACGAGTTCCATTTTCCTTAATAACACCCAATCTTAATAAATAATCAACTACTCTGTACTGTGACCCCACCATAAACACACACCACAAGTTATAGTCTCAGAGATGAATATCCAAAAAAATAATCACAAGTCATTTTATTCCACCATTATATGCCAATACACTTTAAAAGGGTTTCTGAATAAATTTACCTTTCTTTGCCATTATTACAATTCGTAAATATACATAAATCTGGTACATCAAAAGTTAAGAGCCTAGCCTATTGGTAGTTCCTACCTTAGCTACAGCGACATCAACGCCTATAGGAAACTGCGAAACGTTTCCTATCCGCTTGCGAATTGGGAGCTTGGTCCTGTTCATCTTGTCTATCTGATGTTGTGTGATGAAAGAAGAAAGCAAGGGTGAGCAACAAGCCCACCAAAATAATATGTATACTGATTAACAATATATGAGCATACTCATAGTACTCATGAAAGTCTTGGTCAAAAGAAATGAACCAAGTTTGATATCTTAATGCGATGAAGTCACAAAATATTCAGTATATATACATATATACTTTTCAAAATCTTGGAAGTCCTCTTTCATGCATAATATACACAGAGTTCCAGTTTATAACTGTATAAAAATATCGTTGCAAGGTGATCTCATATGTCTAACCTTGTCTCAACGTTTTTCTGAAAATCTTTGACATGCATAAGATAATTATTTACTAGATATAAGTTTAAAAGATAAAGTTACAAGATACTCTAATATACTTATATCTTTTCCGAATACTACTTGAACTACTACCATTCAATGTATAAATAGTTCATCCCATAGATTAAGCTACAAGACAAAACTTGTATAGAATCAATCTTTAAAATATCATCAAAATAAAATGAAGTTATGAGATACTTCATTTGATGCACACATCATTTTGAAAACTTGACCCTGCCAACACTCAACAATCGCCCAACCGTAGCCTTTCTATCGAAGTGCTCTGGGTAGTGTTGCAAAAATATCCAATTGGATGATGAACTCATTACGGGAGTTTGCCGCGCCAGGAAGACCACTTACGATGATCAGTCGTAGTAGTACAACCCCACCATTTTCTACATGTAGAGGAGAACCTGTCGGATTTACTTGTCAACCGAACACTGGACTCCTAAGGAATGGACCGTCTTAGCGGAACTTCCAGGCCATTTTGGGCCAATATAATAAGGCTGGGCCGGCGCCACTCGACCACTTACGCCACTCCTAGTTCTGATGAAATCCATGACTCTGAAACGTAAAGCTCGTCCCCCCTTTCCCCAAGTAGAAACTTGTTGATACGGCTCCACCAAGAAGTCGTATCTAGTTGGAAAGGAAAACTCACCGATATTTCCCAGGCGATGCTTGTTAATGGATTAACTTGTTCCAAGAATTTTACTTCCCGAGTGTTGGGTAAGTAATCAAAAACTCTTTTATCAAAACAGCAACCTTGTTACGAATATAAAATACACCACAGAGCCGGATCCCTTAGATTTTTGAGTGAGTATTCAAGTCCCCTTCAAAAAGGAAGATCTTAAATTTGAAAACGAGTTTTGGGATCCGCTCTAACCTTTAAAAATCATTTTGAAGACTCGAAAACATTTTAAAGAGTGTTTGGAGTAATGCTGATTTAGTAAAATAAATCAGTCCTGATATATTATAAAATATCTGAATATTATTATTTAAATAATATTCCCATAAGGGCGATCCTTATAAAAATAATCGAGGTAGGAGTTTTAAAACTCATAATTGAAATGAATATTAAATAACCAAAGATATACTTATACGAAAGTAGGATCTTTATTTGAATAATCAAAAGTGAGTTTGATTATCGACACATTATTCTTTAATAAAATAAAGAATAATAATTAGTAAATACTCGGAGTCATAAGTCCTCGAATGAATATTCAAATAATAATATTCATTAAATAAAATAAACGGAGTCATATGTCCTCGAATGAATATTCAAAATAATATTCATTAAATAAAATAAACGGAGTCATATGTCCTCGAATGAATATTCAAAATAATATTCTTTAATAAAATAAAGTTATCGAATAAACCTTATTCGATTCATAGTTTTGAAAACTATAACCATATATATAAATATATATATATATATATATATATATATATAAAATCTACTCGGGATTCTCGACTCCCGGTTTTAGAAAATGTTTTCACCTTTGGGTCCCTATACTAAGGGTATACACAACTACTGCTTATCTCTAGCATAGGTATTATTCAACTTTATAAGCAATTGAACCAACAGATATATAAATCAAGAATATGAAACAGGCATGCATATATACCATATCACATGCTACAATATATCGCAAGAATTTGCTAATAACAAATATGCATTTATCACAAGATCATGCATATACACATATACATCACAACAACAGTTATACGGGTAGAAAACTTGCCTGAGTGCTCCCGGATAGACTTAAGCTTAGAGTGGGTCCGATAACCTATGAACAATAACATAAGTCGGAATTAAACCCCGGTCGCTTAAGAAACTAGACTTTAACCATTTAGAGTCCTAACGTTCGCTTTCGCACTTAACGATTTACTTAAGTCGCTCGAGTACCCTCGGCTCCACCATTTTTAATAATTTAACCATTACGAGTTTTAAGGCGATTCCTTCGCGAGTACCTTACCAACTGCCTAATCCACTTTACATAATTGTTTCTTACCCCAATTAGTCATTTAAGGTCCTTAACCAAGGTTTCAAAGTAAGGCGAGGGGTAATGGTTCAGTCGCGAAAAGCCGTTACTTAAAACGGTCGTTTCTCCTAAACCGTACATCGGATTCAAACGAACCACATATCAAAACGAAGCTCGGAACATGAACTATCTAAACATGGCAATGGTAAAAACCTAGCAGGGAGTTCTCGGGTCCTAATGTTATGAACAAAAGCAGTCTAAAGTAAATCGGACATTACGACGACTATGTTTACGCGATTTCCCAATTTTATACCATTCCAATTCAACCCACAATCAATCCACAATCAAAACTCCATCCATACCATACTACAACAGCCCCAACAACTCAATATTACCAATTCATACTTATTTCCCAATTATGAACTAAGAGTTTACTTAAGTTCATTAACTAATAACCAAGACTTCCAACTCCAAAAATATCACAAAACCAACCAATCTCTAAACACACAATAATCATGCCTCTCATCAACTAAACTACTCATAACAAGCTTTAAACATGATTTCACACCCATTACACTAACCCATCATCTAAACATTAGGAAATCTAAACAACAAAACTTAAGACTAAGATCATGAAGAGTTATACCTTCCTTGAAGCTTTTAATCCATGAAAGATCCTTGGAATGCCCATGGAAGCCTTAATCTAACCTCCTACAAGCTTGATCTTTCAAAGAAATCAAGAACACAAAAATTAATTTCAAGAAGTACTATTCACCATCTTCTTCCTTGATTTATAAAAAAGGATTGGCTTGGAATTAGAAGCTTAAACTTATAGGAAGTATGTAACTATCCATGGGGAAGCTAAGATAAATACCTTGCCAAATAGTAAGTGGTGGAGCTTGGATCTTCATTTTTTATAAAAGAAGCCGAGAGCTTCATGAAGAAAATGGAGGGTTTTGTGTTTTGTGATTTGTTTTTATTTTCCTTGGTTGTTTTTCTTTTGATTTTGGTTAATTACCTTATTAACCTTGAACTTTGTGTGGTTATCATTCATCCACACCTCCTTCCCTCCTATGTCATGCTTATGTCACTTTGTGATGTCATCATCCCTTACTTGCCCTCTTCTTATTGGTTGGATGACCTCATCATCCCTAACCTCCTTGATTAACTTCCTAATTGTTTGCCTAATGACCGCTGAGCTGTTATACGGTTCGCTTAACTTTCGCTTTCGTTTATCGTTTGAGGGATCATACCCGGAATCTTATTACTTGGGTTTCCTTAACCTTTCTCAATACATTATAATCCTTTTATGATCCTCTCTTATAATCCTGTAATTTAAATCCTTTTTATCCTGTTACCTTATACTCAATTCTTTCCGTATCTAGTGGATTTCCGGGATAAATCAAAGTGTTCGGAATTGGATTCTGACGATCTTTACATACACTTATATACCATATAGAGTACTAATAAAATCTCAGAATATCCATAACAGAACCCCTACATAGTGTGGCATAAAAAGTTTTCTCATTCAGCATAATCTGCAAAATCACTATTCATAAGGGTTTCAAAAATTTCCAAAAATTGGGGTTATTACACTAATCTGATGAAAGCGTCGCAAAATATTTCCTATAAGAAGTATGTCATCCACATACAATACAAGAAATGTTACCGCGCTCCCACTAACCTTCTTGTAGACACATAGTTCATCTATGTTTTTGATAAAACCAAATTCTTTGATTGTCTCATCAAAACGGATGTTCCATCTATGAGAAGCTTGCCTTAAACCATATGGTTCGCAGCAGCTTACACACTAGGTGTTCATTTCCCTTGGAAAGAAAACCCTCTAGCTGTGTCATATACACTTCCTCTTCAAGTTCCCCATTGAGGAAGGCCGTTTTCACGTCCATTTGCCAGTTCTCATAGTCGTAGTAAGCAGCAATCGCAAGCAAAATCCGAATTGATTTTAACAGGGCTACAGGCGAAAAAGTTTCATCAAAGTCAATCCCTTGCCTTTGTTTGAATCCTTTTGCCACGAGCCTGGCCTTATAGGTCTCCACCTGGCCATCTGCTCCAATCTTTCTTTTCTATACCCACTTGCACCCAATAGGCTTAACACCTTCAGGCGCCTCAACCAGAGTCCATACTTGGTTGGTATACATAGATTCCATTTCGGATTTCATGGTACTATGCCATTTCTCTGAGTCAATACTACTCATAGCCTCATTATAGGTCACAGGGTCGTCATCATCAATGATTGACAACTCATTGTCATTTTCAATGACAAGGCCATAATACCTCTCAAGTTGGCGAGACACTCTCCCTGACCTACGAATGGGTTGTTCCACAGAAGGTTGTTCAGTCTGAACAGGTGTTTCCACTTGATCCGTAGTAGTTTGTGCTTCTTGAACTTCATCAAGTTCAATTTTTCTCCCACTATTTCCTTTAAGGATAAACTACTTTTCCAAGAAGGTAGCATGTCTGGAGACAAACACCCGATGATCGGTGTAAAAGTAATACCCTAAAGTCTCTTTAGGATATCCCACAAGATTACATTTTACGGATCGAGATTCCAGCTTATCTGGGTCAACTTTCTTGACATAAGCTGGACATCCCCAAATCTTAACGTGTTTAAGAATCGGTTTCCTTTCTTTCCATATCTCATATGGAGTTTGAGGAACAGATTTGGAAGGCACCTTATTCAGTAAATATGCTGAGGTTTCCAATGCATAACCTCATAGGAATACTGGAAGATTCGCATAGCTCATCATGGACCGAACCATGTCTAACAAAGTTCGATTTCTCCTTTCAGATACCCCATTCAACTGTGGAGTATATGGAGGAGTCCACTGGGAGACTATACCATTTTCTTTGAGATAAGCTAGAAACTCTCCATTCAAGTATTCACCACCTCGATCTGATCGAAGAGTTATAATACTATGTTTGGTTTGTTTTTCCACTTCATACCTATATTCTTTGAACTTTTCAAAGGCTTCAGACTTGTGTTTCATCAAATACACATATCTGAATCTAGATCGATCATCTATGAAAGCAATGAAGTATGAAAATCCACCCATGGCTTGCGTAGACATTGGTCCACATACATCTGTGTGTACCAATCCTAGCATACTGCAGCCCTCTCTCTATGTCCACTAAATGGAGATTTGGTCATTTTATCCAATAGACAAGACTCGCATGTAGGATATGATTCAAAATCAAAGGGGTCAAGTAACCCTTCCTTATGCAATATCCGCAGTCTATTTTCACTAATATGACCAAGTCCGCAGTGCCACAAGAAAGTGAGATTTTCATCATCCCTTTTTCTTTTATTAGTATGTTCAATTTGTAGTAAATTATGCTCTACGTCACATACATACAGACCATTGTTTAAAATACCACTTCCATAAAGAACGTTATCTTTAAGAATTGAACATGTATTATTCTGAATAACAAACGAAAATCCAGCCAAGTCTAACATGGAATAGAAATAATATTCCTCACAATCGAGGGAATAAAATAACAATTATTTAGAACAATAGTCTTTCCCGTAGGCATATGTAAATGAAATGATCCTACAGCTTCAGCAGCAACTCTTGCTCCATTTTCCATCCGTAGAATCACCTCATCTTCTTCAAGAGTCCTACTTCTCCTTAGTCCCTGCAACGAATTATAAATATGAGAACCACAGGCGGTATCTAATATCCAAGTAGAAATTTGACTTAGTGACATATTAACTTTGATCATGAACATACCTGAATCAGAAGCAGTAGTCTCACTACCCTTCTTCTTCTTCAATTTTGCAAGGTAAACCTTGCAGTTCCTCTTCCAGTGCCCCACCTTGTTACAGTGAAAGCAAACAGCTTTGCTCTTGGGGTCTTCAGCTTTTGGTGGAACCGACTTTTTCTCACCTACTTTCTTCTTCTTGGAAGTGTTCTTGTTCCTTTTCTTAGGATTGGAACCTTCACCAATTAGAAGAACAAAACTCTTCTTAGGGGGAAAATTCGATTCCGCAGTCTTCAACATGTTGTAGAGTTCAGGCAGGCTGACATCCAGCTTATTCATGTAAAAGTTCACAACAAACTGCGAGAACGAACTCGAAAGTGATTGCAAGACCAAGTCTTGGCTCAGCTCCCCATCCATGGCAAAATCAAGTTGTCCAAGACGTTCAATCAAATTGATCATCTTTAGTACATGGTCATTCACAGATGATCCCTCAGACATCCTACAACCGAACAGCTCCTTCGATATCTCATATCGAGCTGTCCTCCCTGCCACATTATACAACTCTTGTAGATGCATAATGATAGTGTGAGCATCCATATGCTCATGTTGCTTCTGTAGATCAATGTTCATGGAAGCTAGCATGATGCATTGAGCAACATTTGCATCATCTATCCACTTACGATACACAACATGTTCATTATTATGTGCATCGCTAGCAGGTTTAGTAGGCTTAGGTGATTCAAGCACATATTCCAGCTTCTCAACCTTGAGAACAATTCTCAAGTTTCGAAGCCAGTCAGCAAAATTAGGACCAGTCAACTTGTGAGCATCTAGTATACTCCGGAGTGATAGTGCAGAAGTCATAACGAATATAGTAAATCTGTAAATGATGAACACATAACAACACTTAGCAAATATTCAATTTTATTTCAAAACACTATATGAATCGGGTCTTTATTCATAAGTGGCTCCCACTAGTTTATCTAATTTATACAACCCCTAAGTGAAAATTAAGCATTCATAATGCTAGTGGGAATAGGGATCCTACATTCCATCACACAACCTCGGCTGTAGCACGAAACGTCATGTGATGTTCAATAGGCAGACAACTCTTGTCAATTACATCTTATGATATTCCCTAATAAAACTTTAGCCTCTTGAATAATTGAGTCACGGCTGTAGCACGACAAACTCAATATTCTAAGTCAAGTCTAACCCAACATTTCGTACAATTGAATCAGTGTCCAACGACCCACGGCTGTAGCACATAACGACCTTTAGATTCTAATTCAATGTACACATCTTTATGTAACAGACAAGTATTTCTTATTTCGAAATCAAAGCCCTCGGTTGTAGCACGAAACGACAATGATTTAAAAATAAGAACTACTTTCTACCATGTTGAAAGGCTTTGACCGGGCACAAGTCCGTTGTGTCATTGGCCAATTACTACTTAATATTATTTAATTTTAGAGGGATTATATTATGTTATAATCATAATCATATTAAAGAGATTCTTCCTTTTAAATTAAATATTTCAAATCAATAATCGATAATCAGATGATTCCCAGATTGGGGGGAGCATTGTCAAGAGGCGTCACTTAATACCCCTTTCTTATAGATAGAAATCTGCTTTTGACAGAATCATCCTTTCTCTCAATATTGAAAATTCATATTTAATTACGTATTTCATAAACACAAGAATCTCATGATTGTATTCATAATATTATTGTTAAGGCAAGAAACGATTCCTATTCTAGATTTTCTAGAGCACGCCTTATATTGATTTAAGTTCACCTAAATCTATCATCGCATGGTAAACATAGGCATATATCTCATATATAAAATTAAATAAACAAGTAAATGTAAAGTGCAATAAAGTAAATGTGTTTGGTTATGGCCCCATCCTATGTGATCTTTATCAAGCTCATGGTAAAGATCAAGGTCAATCTAATATGGTGATGGAAATAAATACAACTACTTATTACATAAGTCTTCTTCTTTGTTTAGACTTCTTATATGCCTCGTCTTCTTCTTTGTATCACCTCCATTGGATAGCCTTCTTGAGTCTTCAATTACATTACATGATTGAAAGTAAAACCAATCTAATGAACTTATAAGAATAACTCGAGTTACATTCGAGATTTATGATTACAAAGATTGACGACATGTAAGTCGTATTTAAAACCAAAACCAAAACCATTACACTAAGGTCGAAAGGCCATAACCATCCACCATGATCATACAACACATAAAAGCATGTTAAAACACATAATCTGATCTTAACATATCATATTATCTATGATCTAATCATAAAAAAATATGACAAAAATCAGAAAAAGCAGAATCAAATCAGAAAAACAAGAATCATTGTTTACCGGCAGTAAACACGTCAAACGCCTTACAGATGAGTCGTTGATAGCTTTAGCTATTAGTTTTGTTCAGACGCTTGTTTACCTATGGAATAGAGTATTCGTTTGCATAAATCGGACACCAGACCCAGATTTCAGCAAATCTGCAGCAGCCAATTCAGAATCCGTATCTAATATGATTCTCATAATTAGAACAAACATAAATCATGTATATATCAGTATATATACAGATTACATAATCATCTTATGATTATACAACTCACATGAATATCATATATTCAAAACCATACATATATAAGCATATTATATCAACATCAAATCACGGCGAATCACGTACATGCTCATATATCGAAAACAGTTGAACACATAAACGAATTAAAAACTTTTCACAAGTAGCTCTGATGCCATTGAAGGGTTTTTAGCACACAAACGCAATGAAAACGTAAATATAAATCTTAAAAAAACCGAAACCCTCCGCAGGATCCATGCGAAAAATAATATTTAATTCGTAGTTCAGTATGTTTACCTTAAGAAGCTTTACGTTAATGGAAATATGGAGGTCTTTAATAGCGATCCAAGAACGATGAGCGGAGATCCCTAGCAGCTGCTCCTCAAGTGTGAAGCACTCCACCGGTATCCACTAAGAGATCAATGTAATGGAGGAGGAAGAGGTTGAGAGAATTAGTTGCCTCCCTCTATTTCTACTTTAGAATTAGGGTTTTTATTTGGGTTAAGGCAAATAGGGTTTATAATAGTATATTTATATGCAAAATTTTCAGCTGAAAATTTTCCATAAAATATTATTATTATTAACCCTTTAATTGATTATTCTTATTAACCAATTAACTAATATTTAAAACACCATTTAATCATTAATCCCTTTTTTAAACACTTTTAGAAAAATAATTCTCTCACTTGATTTAATTTCCAAAATTAAATTCTTAATTAATAATATTAAGAACTTTTCTTAATTAATTTATAATTAATTAAATCTCATTTAATCAATTATTAAATTTGCTAATTAATTATTTATTTCACAAATAAATAATTATCAGCCATTATTATTTAATTCCTCCACCATTAAATCATTCTCTTTTATGGTGTGACCTTGCAGATTCAATATTAAGCCGGTAGTAGAAATAAATAATAATAAAACTATTTTATCATTATTTATATAAATTCTCTAATTCATTAAATATGATTAATTAATTAATCATATTTATTCTACATCGTGAGGGATACTTCTCAGCATATCGCGACTATCCGGATAATACGAATTCACTGCTTAGAATACCAAGAACCCATTCCGTGAATAGTTACCGTACAATCAATTCCTTCTACCCTGCAATGTCATGATTAAATACAAGGCATGGAACTCGTGTCAAGCCTATCTTATTTAATCATATGCTTTCCCATTCACTATGCTTAGTTCTAATTAATGTGAATTAGAAATTCCTTTCTAATTTCATTCACTCTGGCCAGAGATTCCTGAACTAGCATAGGTGGATCATCATTGAACATTCTCTTCCTTTCACTGGAAGGCGTAGATCCTTTATTGATCATACACTATCTTCGTGTACAAATTCCTACACTCAGTAGAGCCCTTATTATTGTCCCTGGAGACTAAGAACTAAACCAAAGTATAGTTCAGTGTACACAAGATGACTATGATGACCTCAAGTCTAAGGATACTTGTACAACTATCACTATGTGAACATCTGCTGACACGTGAGTGAACTCCATCAGTTGTTCATCTGTGTGAGTCATGTTCAGTGAACTTATTCTATAATAAGCACCTACATACTATCTATAGTGTCACCATACAAATGTCTATGAGAACAGACATCCTTCATAATGAAGCAAGCATAGTATGTACCGATCTTTGCGGATTACTAATTACCAGTTAGTAATCCAACAACCAGGAAATATTTAAGTTCAGAGTTATCATCTTTTAGGTCTCATTATTATGATCTCATCATAATCCATAAAATGCTTTACTCTAAACTATGGTATATCTTATTTAAACACTTAAATAGATAAAGCCCGCAATAAAACCAAAACAAGTCTTTTATTAATATCAATGAAATTAAAACAGATTACATAAAAGTTATTCCTAAATCATCATACATGATTGGACTTAGGACACATCTCTTTCAGTGATGAGCTCTCCAAACTAGTGCAAAACTCTTCAGACCTAAGTTCCTTGGTCTACTTTGCAGAATTGCAGACTCCAAGCATTGGGAAGATAGAGATCTTATGTATCAGCAGCCCGGATAATTGGATGACTCCCTACATATCATACTTGAAACACGGAACGCTCCCGAAAGACAAGAACAAAGCCAAATACCTGAAACACAAGGCCACTCGTTTCTTTCTGCAAAATGATCAGTTACACAGAAGGACCTTCTCGGCTCCCACTCTGAAATGTGTCGACCCGGAAGAAGCTGATTACTGTATTCGGGAGGTTCGCGAAGGTATTTACGGGGATCACCTGGCAGCCAAAGTTTTGTCCTACAAGATCATCATACAAGGATACTACTGGCCCACGATCCACACCGACGCTGTTGCCTATGCCAAGAAGTGTGCTCAATGCCAGAAATTTAGTAATGTCCCCAAACAGAGCCCGAGCCTTCCTGCCTCCGTTCTTTCTCCATATCCATTTGCTATCTGGAGCATATATATAATGTGCCCCTTTCCCCGAGCAACAGGAGACCTCCGCTACGTCCTAGTAGCCATCGACTACATGACCATATAGGCAGAAGCTAAAGCTATGAGGCTGATCAACCAACAAGACTGCATCAAGTTCATGGACTCTATAGTCATGAGGTTCGGGATTCCGGTGGTTTTGACAACGACCCTCAATTGTGGGGTCGGACTTTGAAGCTTATCTTAAGGAACTGGGCATCAAGCACAAAAGGTCCTCCGTAGCCCACCCACAGGGCAACGGACAGGCTGAATTAACCAACCACATGATTCTCCGGGGTTTAGAGAAGAGTCTTGAAGAGTCAAAGAAGACCTATCCAAATGAACTTCTGAAGGTCCTGTGGTCTTACGGAACCACCCCCAGGACCAGCACCAGGGAAACACCCTTCAAGCTCACGTATGGTTCAAAAGCCAGGCACCCTATTGAAACCGGATCACCTTCTCAGAGTTGCTAATTTTGATAAATCTCAAATATCAAAGGCCTTAGAACTAACCTGGAACTCCTAGACGAGGTGAGAGACCGAGCTGTGCAGAAGATAGAGGGTTACAAGGAAAAAACGAAGCTCTACTTCGGGAAAAAATCCAAGATAAGGGAACACGAAGCAGACGATTTAGTACTCCGACACACTGAGGCTTCAGACCCAATAAACCAAGGAAAGCTACAGCCCAACTGGGAAGGGCCCTATATAGTCAAAGAAGCGCTCCGTCCGGGGACCTACAAGTTGAACTACCTCAATGGAACCGTGGTCCCGAACACCTGGCATGGAGCCCGCTTAAGAAAATTCTATCAGTAGAAAGGTGCGTATAGCTACATAATTTTTGTTGAACAATAAGAAACACAAATCTTTACTTACCTAATCCAGAATGTAAACGATACTCGATAACTATTTTACAATGAAAAATGCCATGCTTGTTCAAATTACAATGATGCCATTATTACGATTGCGTTACAATTATTGTTTACACACCCACATACGCAATTCACTATCTTAGAATTTTTATTCAATTAAAAGTTTTTAACCCCATCCCGGGGACCAATACACAAACCATGTGTAGTTAGAATTTTTTTATACAATTAAAAGTTTTTAACCCCATCCCGGGGACGAATACACAAACCATGTGTACTTAGAAAATTTTTATTCAATTAAAAGTTTTTAACCCCATCACGGGGACAAATTTTTATTCAATTAAAAGTTTTTAACCCCATCCCGGGGACGAATACACAAACCATGTGTACTTAGAAAATTTTTATTCAATTAAATTTTTTTCAACCCCATCCCGGGGATGAATACACAAACCATCTATACTTCGAAATTTTTTATTTAATTAAAAGTTTGTAACCCCATCCCGGGGACGAATACACAAACAATGTGTACTTAGAAATTTTTTATTCAATTAAAAGTTTTTAACCCCATCTCGGGGATGAATACACAAACCATGTGTACTTAGAAAATTTTTATTCAATTAAAAGTTTTTAACCTCATCCCGGGGACGAATACACAAACCATGTGTACTTGTGAAATTTTCATTCACTTAAAAATTAAACCCCTACCCGGGGCCTCATACATAACCCATTTGTACTTATTAAATAACAAACACTTAGTAAAAAACTGTAAAAACAAATGCAGGAAAGGGAAATATATTTACATGCTTATCTGGGGCAAATCAACCCCGTACCAAAGTCATTATGCAGGAAACTAAAGCAACCAATTAGTTTAGAATCCAAGAGGGCTTAGTTCTAAAGGCAAATAAACTAGAAAGGAAATTACAAGGCACAAAGCCTGGATCATCATCGATCAGTTCTCGGGAGGAGGAGGAGTCTTTTTATGGCCATCTTCGGGGGCGGGGGGAGGTGGCTGTGCCTCAGAAGTGCCCTCTCCAGCAGTCTGGGTATTCTCGCGACGGAGCTCTTCCGTGAGATACAGCTCTACAAACCCCTCCATGTCTCCATCAGGGTTCTTAGAAAGGTAGGCAAAAGTAATATCCCAGCACATGTTCACCTTCTCGAAGATTTTGTTATTGAGCTCTTCGTAGTAGGCAGGTGTACCCCGGAAGGCGGCAAGAACTTCCTCTTCCCGAGGCCTAGCCACAAGCTCCTTCTTCAGGCTCTCAACCTCCTTCCGGAGGGTCCCAAAAACCTGAACAACATCCTCCCGAGCCTTGACCTCCTCCACAAGAGCTTTCTTGTGCTCCCGAGACTCCCTCTCCTTGACCTCCCGGTACTGGGTCAACCTCTTTTTCTCTTCATCCAACTCCTTCATCACGGTCTTCGCCTTCGCCACCCTCACGTGATAGTTGTGGATAATGGTATAGTAGCCGCTGATCCGGGAATTCGCCTGAAAACAAAAAAGTAAAGGCTGAGCAAAAACACAAGGAAAAAAGAAATATGCAATAACAATATACAAAAACCTCCGAGACGTCCCGAACAAGGTGATCCAAGAAGGTGTCAACATCCTCTTTAGCATAAACCTCAAAGTCCGCGAGGTAGCATAGTTATCAAACATCTCAATCATATGGTTGTCAAGAGTCAACCGGGCCAGGAGGTTCTGCAGGGCCTCCTCCTCCACAAGATTCTGGCTCTCCTCCTCTATTGGAGTTGGGGTTGTCACCCTCCTTCGCTGCAGGGTCCCAGATCTGCCAGCAAAATCTTCAGCAGCTTTCCTCTTGCGAGGGTTTAGAGCATCAACTTCCTCTTCCTCCAACTCCAGAACTTCTACCTCTTCGGGCTCAATAGCAACAGGAGCAATCCTCTTTGGGACACTCTGCCTTACACTATTTCCGGATGAACCAGTGTCCCAGACCTGTGAACCGCTTCCTATACCATCATCCTTCTTCTTTCCCAAATCGAGCTGCACAACACCACTAATCTTCGTAAACCTACCAGCCAAGTCCCAAAATTGCTTTGACATTTCGTGATGAAAGGGATTGAGCAACAGGAGACATGCACATCGAAACAGCAGTTCAGGGAACAAAAATTGAAAGAGCATAAGTACATATTAGGAAAAGGCATAATAAAAGGCTACATACAATGAAAGCACTTATATCCGACATTAACAATGTTTAATTATCTAAAAAAGTGTCCCGAGTCTACTGAGCCCCCAGAGCCACGACAAAGTCGTACATCTTCGTCAAGGCAGCTCAACCGAGCCACTCGGTTGGGAACCTGCTATTTTTAAGAACATTTTTGTACACGGGCATAAACTTCAGGTCCCCACCTCGGACGAAGATAAACTCCTGATGCCAACCCCGGAGCGAATTCAACATAAACACAGGAGAATTCCGGGCATCAGCAGGGAACCCACAACCATCTAGGTTAAAGGTAAACTCATACAAGGGCGGAAGGGTGGACTTCTTAATTTTAAAGAGATAGTGGAAAAGCTTGAAGGTTGGCAATCAACCCTTCACATGACAACAAGCAAGAAACCAGGATATCCACTTAACAGAATTCGGGGCCAGTTGGGTAAAGGGAATCCCGTAGATATCACAGCAAAGAGACTTGATGAACTGGTGAAGGTTAGGCCTCATACTACGCAGACACTCTAGCGGAATAGCTATCCAACCCCCTATAGGATGATGATAAACCCTCTCATGAGGCTCAGGCCACCTCCACTCAATCCCTTCCCCGAAGTGGAATACTGCCTTAACTAGGCCATCTATATGCTCATGGGTATATATGTCAAGGTCATGGTGACGGGAGTAGGAACATAGCGGTCATAATTTTCTTTCCCTACGGGCATGTAAGCATCCGAAAGGTCCCTAAAGTAGTAATCATGGGGGGGAATTTTCTCTTGGGTCTGTACAAAATAATGTTCTATATCTACCCAAGACCCATCCCTTCTGCCCAAAGTCTGTCCGGGGTTTAGAAAGAAGGTGGGCAATTCCTCAACTACAGGCTGATTACGGGGAAGCATGTTCTCAGGTTCCGGAGAAGAGTCACTAGAAGAATGGTCGGGAAAACGAAATTGAGGATGGACAGATCTACGTCTAAGGTTAGCCAACTATTTAAATCTCATATAACTACCCGGAGTCTATGCCATTTTGGGTACAAAAATAGACCAATAGAAACAAAACTCAGAAATAAATAACCTCAAAATCAAAAACAACCAAAGTATGTTATCTAGCCTATACATACATATATACTTACAACTAAAACACCAAAAATGGAAATGAACAACAAACACAAACCAGTGTTTCCAGAAATCAAACCCCTTCTCATACAAACAAAAGCCCGCAAAACAAACCCATCCTTATACAACATTAAACCAAAAATAATCAAACCAAAACTCTAAACACCAACAGTTTTACCTATCAAATATCAAAACCCACAATCGAACCAACAATTACAAGTAAAAATAAAATGCATGCATTTGAAACAAGAGTCCAACTACTCTATTCATCAAATCGAAGACAAATATGATATATCAAAACAAGAAGAAAAGTTCAAAAACTTATAGGAGACCAGGAGAAATAAAACGGCTTCAAAGAGCAAGAGCCTCGAAATTCGCCTTGAAGAAAAAAGCCAGAGAGTATTTGGTGTTTATGATTGCGTAAAGAACGAAAAAATGAGAAAGGACCCAACAACACCCCGGGGTTAAGGGCCATAAATCAAAGAAAAAATGCAAAAAAAATTCAAAGTTACAAAAATCAAAAGGCCTATTGTTATGGATCAAAACTGAGGTATAATAATTGCTGTATTTATTACTAAAGAACGTGAGCTTCGAGGCTCGATTTGACTGCTCTTATATTTCGTGACTCGATCTGCCTTTACAAGATGCCTACGTACCTTGCTGATTGCCAAGAATCAAGTCAAAACGTAGTTCTGATTGGTGGGGGTGAGACCCCTTATATAGATGTTGGGAGTCCTTGAATTGGACTTGGGTTAGGAGACTTGGTGGGCAAGTCTCAAAATTAGAATGGACTTTGGAGTCCTAAGAGGTAGGAAACTGATTCCTTATCCTACGAGGTTCCTTGAAGGCCAATCTACAATAATTTATTTCTCCACTAGGACTCATCTTATCAGCTGAATTATTTCTTATTAATTAATTACAAAATTAATTAATATTCAGGGTTTTTGCCCTCTAAAATGGGCCTAACTTTGAGCCCAATTCTGATGTAATTAATGCGACATTAATTATATACCCAGGCCTTATTTTATTCCCTATCATTTTCCCCCCAACTTTTGAGAAACCGTGAAAAGGTTTCGCAGAAGTTAAGTTCATTCGTTCCCTTACAGGGTATCGTTTTCGCGTAAAGTGTAGAGCGACCTACACATTTACAATGATTTGTCTTTTTTCCTTCTATTTAGGAGTTATCTTAATTTCCTTGAATTTTCCCCTAATTTCTGAGAATTTTCCTTAATTTCCAGGAATTTTACCCTTAATTCTGGGATTTTTCCTTAATTTCCAGGAATTTTTCCTTTAATTCTGGGATTTTTCCTTAATTTCCAGGAATTTTTCCCTTAATTCTGGGATTTTTCCTTAATTTTTGAAATTTTCCCTTAATTCTGGGATTTTTCCTTTAATTCTGGAATTTTTCCTTAATTTCCAGGAATTTTTCCCTTAATTATGGGATTTTTCCTTAATTTCTGGAATTTTCCCCTAATTCTGGGATTTTTCCTTAATACTCAAAATTTATTACCAATTTTCAGAATTTATCCTTGATTTCTGGGCTTATTCTTAATTTCCAGGAATTATTCCTAATTTTCAAAAAATATTCATATTTTTCAGGAAATTTTTAAAGGAATTTCCTTAATTTCTGCAATTTTTCAGGAATTCCCCCCCCCCCTTTTTTCCTTTTTTCTTTCTCTTCTCTCTCTCTTTTTTTAAAAAATAAATTATCCCCTTTTTTCGACCAGGAATCCTGGTCGAATTAAGCCCCTATGTGCCCTGGTCGAAGGTCATTTCGGGCAGAAGTGTTCAAGCAAGATCCTGATCGAATTTCGGTCAGGATTTTTCATATATATTTATTTTATTTTTTTTGAAATTTTGACCGAATTAGCCCCCTGTTGATCCTGGTCGACAGTAATTTCGGTTAGGAATTGTCGACGAGAATCCTGACCGAATTTGGTCAGGATTTTTTGTGTTTTTTGACCGAATAATCTCCCTTCTAACCTTGATCGACAGTCGTTTCGATCAGAAGTTTTCAACTAGAAATCTCATAGGAATCCTGATCGAACTGGGTTAGGATATTTACTATTATATATATCTTTTGGCCGATCTTTTTTCTTGGCTTTTCCTTTGGGCCTTGGTTTTGGGCTTCCTTGGGCCCATGATTATTCTGGGTTTTTTCTTAGCTAAATGGGCCTGGGTTTTGCATGGCCTTCAATTCAAATATTTGGGCTTTTTCTGACTTGTTCCCTTACACTGGGCTTTCATACTTCCAGGCTCAATTCCCAGAATTTTCTGGAATTTCTGAGGTTATTTCTGGATTCTTCTAAAATTCCAAAAATATTTATTTAAATCAAGTTTTTTACTTAAATATTTCTAAGAATTCCCTAGAACATTCCAGAATTTTCTTGTTTTTGGGCCCAAAATGGGCTTTTTAAGGCCCAATATGCCTTTCTAGGGGCTATATAAGTGTGAGGTGGGAGTGTGATCTCCTCACACTTCTCATTTCACTTCTCACTTTCCTTAACTCCTCTAATTCTCTTCTACTCTCCCCCACTCTCAATACTCCTCTACTTAGAGTTTTTCGGCCATTTCTTTAGTCTTTTCCGGCCTTTTTCAAGCTTCCAAGCTTTCTTTTTCCTCCATTAATGGCAGACAAGGGAGCTGAGAGAGCGGCCAAGATTGCCTCAACTTCGAAACGAGGTAACGATATTGAAATCCGCTCTTCTTACATGTCTTTACTAGATATGATTAACACTAGAGGGGATGAGTACCCCTCTAATGCACATCTTGATTCGTTTGATTATTGCAACACCTGGCACAATATAGATTTTGATAAAATGAACGAACTTTATAACGTTCGTCCCCCTCCTATGCTAGTTCCTATTAGTGGTGGTGATCGTACTTGCCACTGGAAACCAGACACACTTTTTATTTACACAGATGCCCTAAATGCTGGGCTTAGATTTCCTTTCCACGATTTCATCCCTCACTTGCTTGCAGACTTGCAAATCAACCCCTATCAGCTTCCTCCAAATGCTTGGAGGAACATTTTATGCTTCATGGTTTCTTGTTTTAGGGGAGGTTTTCCTTTATCATTAGCTTTTTTAGGAAAATCTTCCAGTGTTATAACAGTTCTCAGAGTCTTTGTGGTTGGGTCTACATTAAACAAAGGCCCAAGTATAAACATATTTTTAATAGTACTTCCATTCCCGACAACAACCCACATTAGAGGAGTAGTTTTGTCGGGTTAAGGTGGGAGAATGGGGACTAGGGCACCCTCTTCAGATCTTCCTTCGAGAAGGTTAGTGATGGTAGCCTCAAATCCATTCACCTAACCCCGTGGAAACTATCATTTATAATGAACTCATTCGGGATGAAGGTGCCACTCCTAGGTGGACTCTTTTAGAGGAGTTTTCCCTTATGCAAGTTGGGCTCTCCTCAGTTTCTCCTCAGGGTATTTTTCTTCCCTTCTCGTTTTTACTTTCTTCCATGCATAATTGACACCACTTATTTTTGTTTTTCTCTTGTTTTTGCAGCTGCTAAGGAAATTAATGAGGAAAACGTGCCTGTTTTAGTATCGGCTTGCGGGTTTGGACATGCGGGGGAAGGCTACAGAGCCTAGCTTTTTAAGGAAGCATATGGAGTCTGTGGTGGAGTGTAATAACCCCAATTTTTGGAATTTTTGAAACCCTTATGAATAGTGTTTTGCTGATTATGCTGAATAAGAAAACTTTTCATGCCACACTATGTAGGGGTTCTTCTTTTGTTATTCTGAGATCTTATTAGTACTTTATATGGGATATAAGTGTATGTAAAGATCGTCAGAATCCAAATTCGAACACTTTGATTTTTCCCGAAAATCCACCAGATACCGAAAGAATTGAGTATAAGGGAACAGGATAAAAGGATTTAAATTTAAGGATTATAAGAGAGGATCATAAAAGGAATATAATGTATTGAGAAAGGTTAAGGAAACCTAAGTAATAAGATCCCGGGTATGATCCCTCAAACGATAAACGAAAACGAAAGTTAAGCGAACCGCATAACAGATCAGCGGTCATTAGCCAAGTAATTAGAAGCTAATCAAAGAGGTTAGTGAGGATGATGTCATCAAACCAATAAGAAGAGGACAAGTGTGGGAGGATGACATAACAAGGTGACATAAGCATGACAAAAAGGAAGTATGTTGTTGGTTGATTCTTGGCCATGCAAAAGTTACCATGGTTAAAAGGTAATTAAGCAAAACAAAACAAAACAACCAAGCAAAACAAATCATAAATCACAAAATACAAAGTTGACTTCATTATCCAACAAGAAGCTCTCGGCTTTTCTTCATTTTCAAGGAGAAAAAAATCAAAATCCAAGATCCAAGCATTGTTAAATCATGAGGTAATTATCCAAGGTTCCTTATACATAGATATAGCTATCCCATGAATCTAAGCTTCAATTTCATTCACAATCTCTTCCTAAAAATCATGGAAGAAGAGGGTGAATAGTGTTTTTCAAGAACTTAAATTTTTGTTCTTGAGTTTTTGTTTAGATTAAGCTTGGATAAGGACTTTCAAGGGTGATTCCAAGTTGTTAATTGATTCTCCACTCTCCAAGGAAGGTATAACCCCTCCAAACCCTAACTTTACTTTGAATAATAGGTTTAGTTTTGTTGTTATGATTCATGAGAAGCATGATTCTTGTAGACTTAGAGTGTGGTTGGTTTTGTAATGAGTTGGAGTTGTAAATCTTGGATTATTGATTAATGAACTTAAGTATAGTTTTAATTCATGTTTGAGAATAATATAAATTGGAGAACTTGAGGTGTTGGGGCTGTTGTAGTATGGTATGGATGGATTTTGGTTGTATGAATGAATTGTGGTTGATTGGTGGTTGGTTTGGAGTAGAATAAAAATTGGTAATCGCGTAAACATAGCCGTCGTAATGTCCGATTTACTTTAGACTGTTTTTGTTCTTAACATCAGGACCCGAGAACTCACTGTTAGGTTTTGACCATTGCCATGATTAGATAGTTCATGTTACGATCTTCGTTTTGATATGTGGTTCGTTTGAATCCGATATACGGTTTAGGAGAAACGACCATTTTAAGTAACGACGTTTCGCGAACGAACCATTACCCCTCGCCTTACTTTGAAACATAGTTTAAAGACCTTAAAGGACTAATTGCAGTATGAAACATTTATGTGAAGTGTATTATGCAGTTGGTAAGGCACTCGCGAAAGAATCGCCTTAAAACCCTTAATGGTTAATTTATTAAAAATGGTGGAGCCGAGGGTACTCGAGCGACTTAAGTGAATCGTTAAGCGCAAAAGCGAACGTTAGGGTTCAATTGGTTAAAGTCTAGTTTCTTAAGCGACCGGGATTTAATTCTGACTTATGTTATTGTTCATAGGTTATCGGACCTACTCTAAGCTTAAGTCTACCCCGGAACACTCAGGCAAGTTTTCTACCTGTTATACTGTTGTGGTGATGTATATATGTATATGCATTATCTTGTGATAGATGCATGTTGGTTAATTAGAAAATTTTGCGATATATTAAAGCATGCTGAGATGGTATATATATGCATGTCTGTTTCGTAATCTGGTTATCTATCTGTTGATTTCAATGCTTATAAGTTGCATAATACTTATGCTAGAGATAAGCAGTAGTTGCGTATACCCTTAGGATAGGGGACCCAAAGGTGAACATTTTCTAAAACCGGGAGTCGATGTTCCCGAGTATATTATATATATATATATTTATATATATATTGATATAGTTCAAAACTATTAATCGAATAAGGTTTATTCGATAGCTTTATTTATTTAATAAATATTACTTTGAATATACATTCGAGGACTTATGACTCGGTTTATTTTTATTTAATGAATATTAATTTGAATATTCATTCGAGGACTTATGACTCTGTTTATTCTATTTAATGAATATTATTATGAATATTCTTCGCTTATGACTCCGTTTATTTTATTAATGAATATTATTTTGAATATTCATTCGAGGACTTATGACTCCGATTATTTACTAATTAATATTCTTTATTTTATTAAATAATAATGTGTCGATAATCAAACTCACTTTTGATTACTCAAATAAAGATATTACTTTCGTATCAGTATATCTTTGGTTATTTAATATTCATTTCAAGTATAAGTTTTACAACTTCTACTTCAATTATTTTTATAAAGATTATTCTTTATGGGAATATTATTTAAATAATAATATTCAGATAT
Source organism: Apium graveolens (assembly GCF_009905375.1). NCBI lineage: Eukaryota > Viridiplantae > Streptophyta > Magnoliopsida > Apiales > Apiaceae > Apium > Apium graveolens. The sequence continues at coordinate 97,071,684 of NC_133656.1, forward strand.
TTTCTAATATATCGGGACTGATTTATTTCATTAAATCAGCATTACTCCAAACATTCTTAAAAATGTTTTCGAGTCTTCAAAATGATTTTAAAAGTTAGAGCGGATCCCAAAACTCATTTTTATAGTTAAGATCTTCCTTTCGAAGGGGATTTAAATACTCGCTCAAAACTTGAGGGATCCGGCTCACTGGTGTATTTTATATTCGCAACGAGGTTGCTGTGTTGATAAATGAATTGATTACTTACCCAATGTTCGGGAAGTAAGTCCATCTATTGAGTCAGCATAAGCAACATGGGCTCAGTGGGCGTCCATGAAAGTGTAAGTGGCTCAGTGAGAGTCCATCAAATGCGTAAGTGGCTGAGTGGCAGTCCAGCATAAGGTCCTATTGCGTCCAGGGTGATGACCAGTGGGGAATTCGTCCATCTACTAGTAGAAAATGTTACTTATTGGTATCTTTGCCTGATCAGCAAGATATCAGGTTTATGCCAAGGTTTTCTCCTTTCCAAATTCATTGAATATTGCAACTCTGTTTATAATTTTCATAACAGAGGTTTTCAAGGAGTGTATCAAATGTATATATATATATAGGTGTATATATATATCGGGACTTAATGAAGTATCTCGTAACTTCATTATTTATAATGATATTTCAAGGATTGAATCTATTCAAGTCTTATCTTGTAGTCTCATCTGGGTGATGAACTTTTGAAACTGATTATAACTTGAACGGTGGTAGTTCAAGTAGTATTCAGATATAAGTATATTGGAGTATCTTGTAACTTCATCTTTTAAACTTATATCTAGTAAATGATTATCTTGTGCATGTCAAAGATTTTCGGAAAAATGTTGAGACAAGGTTAGATATATGAGATCACCTTGCAACGATATTTTATACAGTTATAAACGGGAACTCTGTGTATATTATACATGTTAGAGGATTTCAAAGATTGTGAAAAGTATATATGTATATATATACTGAATATTTTGCGACTTTGTCACGTTAAGATATTAGCTTGGTTCATTTCTTCTTGACCAAGACTTTCATGTGTACTATGAGAATGCTCATATATTGTTAGTTATTATACATATTATTTTGGTGGGCTTGTTGCTCACCCTTGCTTTCTTCTTTCATCACACAACATCAGATAGACAAGATGAACAGGACCAAGCTCCCAATTCGCGAGCGGATAGGAAACGTTCCGCAGTTTCCTATTGGCGTTGATGTCGCTGTAGCTGAGGTAGGAACTACCAATAGGCTAGGATTTCAACTCTTGATGTACCAAACTTATGTATCTTTATGAATTGTAATAATGGCAAAGAAATGTAAATTTATTCAGAAACCCTTTTAAGGTGTAATGGCATATAATTGGGGAATAAAATGACTCGTGTTATTTTTGGATATTCATCTCCGAGACTATAACTTGTGGTGTGTGTGTTTATTGTGGGGTCACAGTACAGAGTAGTTGATTGTTTATTAAGATTGGGTGTTATTAAGGGAAATGGAACTCGTGACAACCCGGATCCCCGACCCCGGATTTGGGGGTGTTACATTTATCTTTGTTGCTGCTCCTGCCTCTGCTGCCACTGGTGCCTTTCAGCCCCTTTGGGGATTTCGCCGAGGGGATACTGTGGTTGGTTCCACCAAGCATGCCTGGGATTGGTCCCATCATGGTGTGACCCCCAAGGACTTTACTGATATTTTGGCTGCCCCAGACTTAGAGAGGATAAAGCTCATGGGAGCTCAGTCCTTGGCCTCGGTACAACCCTTTCTTAAAATTTTACTGTAACACCCCCAAATCCGGGGTCGGGGATCCGGGTTGTCACGATTTCCATTTCCCTTAATAACACCCAATCTTAATAAATAATCGACTACTCTGTACTGTGACCCCACAATAAACACACACACCACAAGTTATAGTCTCAGAGATGAATATCCAAAAATAACACGAGTCATTTTATTCCACAATTATTTGCCATTACACCTTAAAAGGGTTTCTGAATAAATTTACATTTTTCCTTGCCATTATTACAATTCATAAATATACATAAGTCTGGTACATCAAAAGTTGAAAGCCTAGCCTATTGGTAGATCCTACCTCAGCTACAATGGCATCAACGCCTACAGGAAACTGCAGAACGTTTCCTATCTGCTCGCGAATTGGGAGTTTGATCCCGTTCATCTTGTCTATCTGATGTTGTGTAATGAAAGAAGAAAGCAAGGGTGAGCAACAAGCCCACCGAAATAATATGTATAATGAATAACAATATATGAGCGTTCTCATAGCACTCATGAAAGTCTTGGTCAAGAAGAATTGAACCAAGTTGATATCTTAACGCGACCAAGTCACAAAATATTCAGTATATATATACATATATACTTTTCACAATCTTGGAAGTCCTCTTCCATGCATAATAAACACAGAGTTCCCGTTTATAACTGTATAAAATATCGTAGCAAGGTGATCTCATATATCTAACCTTGTCTCAACGTTTTTTTCCGAAAATCTTTGACATGCACAAGATAATCATTTACTAGATATAAGTTTAAAAGATGAAGTTACAAGATACTCCAATATACTTATATCTTTCCGAATACTACTTGAACTACCACCGTTCAAGTTATAATTAGTTTCAAAAGTTCATCACATAGATGAGAATAAAAGATAAGACTTGAATAGATTCAATCTTTGAAATATTATTGAATGAAATGAAGTTACGAGATACTTCATTAAGTCCCTATATATATATCCATATATATCTCTCTCATACATTTCCTGAAAACCTCTGTCATGTAAAATATGAACAGAGTTGCAATATCCAATGAATTTTGGAAAGAAAAGAATTTTGGCATAAACCCGATATCTTGCTGATCAGGCAAAGATACCAATAAGTAACCTTTTCTACTAGTAGATGGATGAATCCCCCACCGGTCATCACCCTGGCCACATAAGGACCTTGTGCTGGACCGCCACCCGACCTCTTACGCGTTGATGGACTGCCACCCAGCCACTTACACTTTGATAGACCGTACCCCGGCCTGTCGCTTATGCCGACTCAATTAGATGGACTTACTTCCCGAACGTTGGGTAAGTAATCAATTCATTTATCAAAACAGCAACCTTGTTGCGAATATAAAATACACCACAGAGCCGGATCCCTCAGGTTTTGAGCGAGTATTTAAATCCCCTTTAAAAGGAAGATCTTAAATATAAAAATGAGTTTTGGGGTCCGCTCTCACTTTTAAAAATCATTTTTAAGACTCGAAAACACTTTAAAGAGTGTTTGGAATAATGCTGATTTAATAAAGTAAATCAGTCCCAATATATTAGAAAATATCTGAATATTATTATTTAAATAATATTTCCGTAAAGAATAATCTTTATACGAATAATTGAAGTAGAAGTTGTAAGACTTATACTTGAAATGAGTATTAGATAACCAAAGATATACTTATACGAAATACTATCTTGATTTGAATAATCAAAAATAAGTTTGATTATCGACACCTTATTATTTAATAAAATAAAGTATATATCTCAGCAAATAATCGGAGTCATAGATCCTCAAATGAATATTAAAATAATATTCAATAAATAATATAAACTGAGTCATAAGCCCTCGAATGAATATTCGAAATAATATTCATTAAATAAAATAAACTGAGTCATAAGCCCTCGAATGAATATTCGAAATAATATTCATTAAATAAAATAAAAGGAGTCATAAGCCCTCGAATGAATATTCGTAATAATATTCATTAAATAAAATAAAGTTATCGAATAAACCTTATTCGATTAATAGTTTTAAAAACTATATCAATATATATATATATATATATATATATATATATATATAAATATATATTATACTCGGGAGCCTCGCCTCCCGGTTTTAGAAAAGTTCACCTTTTGATCCCCTATACTAAGGGTATACTCAAATACCGCTTATCTCTAGCATAGGTATTATGCAACTATAAGCATTGAACCAACAAATATATAAATCAAGAATATGAAACAGGCATGCTACAATATATCGCAAAAATTTGCTAATAACAAATATGCATTTATCGCAAGATCATGCATATACACATATACATCACAACAACAGTTATACGGGTAGAAAACTTGCCTGAGTGCTCCCGGATAGGCTTAAGCTTAGAGTGGGTCCGATAACCTATGAATAACAACATAAGTCGGAATTAGACCCCGGTCGCTTAAGAAACTAGACTTTAACCATTTAGAGTCCTAATGTTCGCTTTCGCGCTTAACGATTCACTTAAGTCGCTCGAGTACCCTTGGCTCCACCATTTTTAATAAATTAACCATTACGAGTTTTTAGGCGATTCTTTCGCAAGTGTCTTACCAACTGCCTATTACACCTTACATAAATGTTTCATACTTCAATTTGTCCTTTAAGGTCTTTAACCTATGTTTCAAAGTAAGGCGAGGGGTAATGATTCGTTCGCGAAATGTCGTTACTTAAAACAGCCGTTTCTCCTAAACCGTACATCGGAATCAAACGAACCACATATCAAAACGAAGCTCGTAACATGAACTATCTAAAAATGGCAATGGTCAAGACCTAGCAGGGAGTTCTCGGTTCCTAATGTTATGAACAAAAGCAGTCTAAAGTAAATCGGACATTACGACGGCTATGTTTACGCGATTTCCCAATTTTTATACCATTCCAATTCAACCACCAATCAATCCCAATCCATCCATACAACCAAAATTCATCCTCACTACATCATAACAGCCCCAATCAACTCAACATTAACAATTTATACTTATTCTTAAACTTGAATTTAAACTATACTTAAGTCCTTTAACCAAACCAACAAGCATCAAGCTACTCTTTACCATAACTATCAAAATCATCCTAATATACAAAGTAAAGCTAGGGTTTGGAGATGTTATACCTTCCTTGAAGCTTTTAATCAATGAAAGATCCTTGGAATGCCCATGGAAGCCTTGATCTATGCTTAAGCTACCTTGAACTTTAAAAAAAATCAAGAAAACCAATGTTATTTCTTGAAGGTTACTATTCACCATCTTCTTCCTTGATTTATTGGAAGAGATTGTGAAGGAATTAGAAGCTTAAACTTATAGGATATCCATATCTATGTACAAGGAACCTTAGATAATTACCTTGTGATTTAACAATGCTTGGAACTTGATTTTTGATTTTTCTTCCTTTGAAAAGAAGAAAAAGCCGAGAGCAATGTTGAAGGAATGAAATAATTTTGTGTTTGCTTTGATTTGTTTTGGCTAGCTTGGTTGTTTTTGTTTTGTTTTTGGGTAATTACCTTTCTAACCTTGACTTTGTGTGGTTTTAAATCAACCACATCTCCTTCCCCTTATGTCATGCTTATGTCATGCTTATGATGTCATCATCCCTTACTTGCCCTCTTCTTATTGGTTGGATGACCTCATCATCCCTAACCTCCTTGATTAACTTCCTAATTGTTTGCCTAATGACCGCTGAGCTGTTATACGGTTCGCTTAACTTTCATTTTCGTTTATCGTTTGAGGGATCATACCCGGGATCTTATTACTTGGGTTTCCTTAACCTTTCTCAATACATTATATTCCTTTTATGATCCTCTCTTATAATCCTTTAATTTAAATCCTTTTTATCCTGTTACCTTATACTCAATTCTTTCCGTATCTAGTGGATTTCCGGGAAAAATCAAAGTGTTCGGAATTGGATTCTGACGATCTTTACATACACTTATATGTCATATAGAGTGCCAATAAAATCTCAGAATATCCATAAAAGAACCCCTACCTAGTGTGGCATGAAAAGTTTTCTCATTCAGCAAAAACACTATTCATAAGGGTTTCAAAAAATTTCCAAAAATTGGGGTTATTACAGTCTCCCCTCCTTAAAAGGATTCCGTCCCGGAATCAGATAGAAAATGAATAGGGATACTCTCTTAGCATTGCACTTTCTAACTCTCGAGTAAATTTTTCCACATTGTGGTCCTACCACCAAACTCTGCCTAGTTTAATAACCCTTCTCCTAAGCACTTGTCCCTTTTCGATCTATAACCCTTCCTCGTTGCTCTATATAGGTTACGTCGGGTTGCATGTCTAAGCGCTCATATGCCCCTATTTATCTGGCATCTGAATTACACTTCCTTAACATTGACACATGGAACACATTAGGAGCTTGCTACATGTTCGGGGGTAGGGCTAGCTCATATGATAACTTCCCAATACGTCTTAATATCCAAGGGTCCAACAATTCGTGGGCTTAACTTTCCTTTCTTTCCGAACCTCATCAATCCTTTCCAAGGCTTTCCAAGGGGATACCTTTCACAATACTAGGTCCCCTACTTCATACTCCTTGTCCTTTCGTTGTCAATTAAACATACTTCTTATGTCCATCTTGGGCTACTACCAGCCGTCCTCTGATTAGATCTATTATATCCTTGGTCCCTTGGACCACTACTGGTCCGAACATCTAGCACTCTGCAACTTCATTCTGATACAAGGGAGATCGGCATCTCTTTCTGTATAGGGCCTCGTAAGGTGACATTCCAACACTGTCATATCATCCATCATCATAAGAAAACTCAATTCGTGTTAAGTGATCATTCCAAACTCTTTCAAGTCTATCGCACAAACTCTCATCATTGCTTCTAGCATAGCTTTTGCTTTTCAATACCCACTCTTTTCCAGTTCGTAATTGTTACTATCTTCCGTACTTAATATCATACTGGTTACACTTTTGCTCGCTAGCGTTCTATAACCTTTAAATAAACGCGTCAACCTTAGTATCACGAATGCGTTAGAATCGGAATACCCCTGCACTGATACTACTTCATTTCTAGTGGCTTCCATCTTTGAAAGCTCGATCCTTCGTATAGAAGTAAAAGAATTTATTGAGAGATCACTATGATCATGAACACTTGTTTTATTGCATAGTTAGTACAGAAGGTGGTCAGCCTTTAGTACTTGACAAGCAATTAAACAACATGTGGTATCCTACTAGGCTTCTATCACACAGATAGATAGTCATTCGGCAATACCTCCCCTTCTGGAAGGGTTGTTCTTCTCAGCTTATACAAAATGAAAAGGAGAGAAAAGAACGATTTGAAGAGAATTGTATATGAAAAGAATACTGCCACAAAATATCTGGCTTGGAACCTACCTCTGAACTATAGAGGTTTGTCATAGGAGAACAAAACATATATGTATATATATCAACATCAAGTATTATAGCATCGCATTTCACGTGCTTAAATATTTTTGCTATTTCGTCCATCATTCTATGGACCCTTGCTCTTCCTCGAGCTTATACACAATCACCTTTGAAACTCCCTCGATATCGAAAATCGAATCTGGGATCTCATTCTAGACATCATCGTTACTAGAATTCTATGCTTGCACCGCAACCTTCCTCATATAGTAATATGACTCTCTTTTCATAAGAGGGAATAAATATTCAATAGGTAGATACTCTACTTAATTAGTCTATCAATGATAACTTATACACTACCACGACCCGATTAGTGGTACTTAATCTCAACATCCATTCCAATACAACTCTCATGGTTGTAATCAGCTCATTACTCGCAGAATCATTGCTGCATTACTATGGTCCACTACTGACCTACTGTCGTCATTCATATTCCATGAAATCTTAATATCTAACCATACGGAGTCCATACCTGTCGTATCAAATTCTTCTAAGGAGTTAACATAATCACCATTCATGATTCATGAAGAACACTCCAGATCCTGATGTACATTCATGACATGAAGCAGATAAAATTGCAGAAGAGTTTCAATCAAAGCAACGATAGCAGGTTAATATCATTCTTAATCATATGCCTTCAATAGAAGACTTAACTCAAAGGTTCGTTTAGTCCTTTTTGAAACATGGTCCTGGATTATTCTCAAGATAGGACCTTCTAAGATAGATAGCCCGCTCATGGCGATTACACGAGTTAAACCTTTACCAACTACTATTACGGATGGGTATTGCACACTCATCAGAAGGAATGTCAATTTTCCAAACCATAATACAACCTTCATAGCTTTAACCATCATCACTGTATTCCTTTGGCACAAGCGCCTATAATTATCCTCTTACCTTTAAAGTGTCGGCCACCTCTTTGGCCTTTCCTGATAGTAAAATTTCCTTACAGTCAATGTCATTTTAACCACCTCCAAATAAATTTTCTACCTCATTTCAATCACAGCTTATGTGAAGATGTTTTCCTTAAAATCAGATGAGTAAAAAAAATATCACCATTTTTCCATAAGTTATTGCCTCAGTCTTTAGAGGTTAATCACTGTCACGACTGACTCTCAATCATACTTAGAACATCTTTTATCTTAAGTCCTAATTACCCTGAACAATATCGACCATTACTGGTTCGATCCATACTTTCTCGTGGTTTAACACGTGCCCCACTTGGCATCATTATAATTACGTCACATTTCCTTTATCAACATATCTATTCTTGAGAATTTTGAATATTACCCTTCTACTTGTAAAACCTCTAAGGTTATCCTGGAATCGTTCCTCCTGTATTCCCTAGATACAGGGCATATCAAGATACCATTTATTTATACCAGAATCATTGTCTATATACTTCTGAAAAAATTTCTCCACTGATTCTTAAAGGTTGTTATTACCTTAATCCTTTCCAATTCATACTGTCAAAACTCATACTATCCCTATTAAGGGTGAAATGCCAACCTTTATGCATTCCCCTAGGATTCGTTTTAAGTTACCAATGTTCTATCCTTAATTCCACCTTTAAAAAGGTACATACATCCTTCTATGGATAAATTAAGTCATATATCCCTGATAAGGGAGTCTTATTCAATCATTCCCACCTCGATAGTATATGCCTAATTTCACAATAACATTTGTATTCAAAATGAGGTCAATCAATATGGCCTCCAAAAGATAACAACGGTTATCCGCTTTTCTTGCCTAATTTGGTAACGATAACAAGGATGTTCTGGAAGATATTGGTCGTGTTCAACGTGAACCTCTTCTTAATAATTCCTTATTTACTTTTGTTGTTTATCTCAACAGTCACCTTAATATTGGGATATCTTTCATACCTGGCGTCTCCCTTTCTGGGTATCGAGCCACCGGTCTTACACTTCACATTCTTGAAGGTCACTTCCTTCATCCAATTTTCCTAATTTCTTACTTCCTTGTCTCCTCAGTCTATCCGCGTCTCATTATTTATCCTTCGAATTATCTCAAGGTTTCCTCGAATCCTCCCAACTTACAGGGGATAAAATATATGTATCTCTTATGCCTTCAACCATCAATTTTAACTCATGGTGAATCACCCTCATCCTGACGAATGCATACTTTTCTATTTCTATTGCTACGAGTCTTTAGGGTATCCTCATACCCAAATCCCTTATCATACCTCAAACTCTATTGCTTTTATATTCCTTTCCACTTCAGTTTCTTTTTATTTTCCTTTCTCTTATCATTATTTCATGAACCAACACAACATAAGCATTGATTTCAAACATCCCGTCATTCTGGATTCGTGTCTTCAGAACGAATCTTGATAACTTTTACAACTTAGATTCATAATTCATCATACTCGTCTGCCTTTGTTCTGGCTCTAAAGCTTTTACACTATCTCCATAACCTTGGGAAGTACTTTCCTGAAAACAATTGACTGAACTTAAATCAGTTTATTATAATCTCTTGCTCCGTGCCTTCCTTGGCCTTTCACCAGCGGGTGGCCTCTCTCTTAGGAAGGTAAGTGGAAAAATAGTCTTTTGCACTTCGTCAATCATTTAGAGTCTCAATTGATTCCTCTATTTCCCTTAGCCAGGCTCTTGCCTTGACTGGGTCAACTTGTTCCTTGGAACTCTGAGAGCTTAGTGACTTAAAGGTTCGGAAAGATTTTCTCACCGTATTGTTTCCTCAGGGTGGTGGTTGGGGATAATAGTCTAAGTTCTGTCTAGAAAGGTCCATGAATTGCCGTATAGGAGTACCGTTTCGGGTCTCCTTTCCTTACTCGACTTTCTGTTTCCTAAGTTTGAAATGTTTCATCCTTCTCCCATACTTGGGGTTATCTTATACGTTAAAATCCTCATTTTCCACTCCATTATGTTATGGGCTCCTTCTATCTTGATGGCGACCTCCCTGACTATCATGTTCAGGGTTTGCTCTAATCTTATTCCACAAACTAGCTTTCATCTAAGATTTCATCTTTAGGCTCTTGAACATTTGGAACCCAAATTCCGTAGGAATACCTCATTTTTCCCTTATCATCTTTCTTGGTATTAATCTCTTATCTATTTGTTGGCTCTCTGCCTTCATTCATCACTTTTTCTGGCACAATATGTTCTTTTCCAATAACTCGGGCTGTATTGCAATCTCAAACAGCTTTTCGGTACCGGCTTCGGTTACCTTCACTTCTATTTCCATTTTCTCAAAATCTCTTATAAACTCTCTCAAAGACATTATTATCTTGAGTCTCTCCTTTTTACTAAGGGCATCAGCCACCACATTGGCTTTCCCAGAATGATAAAGAATCTCCCAATCATAATTCTTGATTAGCTCTAACCGCCTTCTCTGGCGTATGTTGAGCTCTTTCTGCGTGAAAATGCACTAGATCACTTATGGCTTGTGTAAACCTTGCACTTCTCTCCATACAAGTAGTGCCTCCAATATTTATTGCAAAACTATTGCCACGAGCCCAAGCTCATGGGTGGGGATATCGAATTTTATATTCCCTTAATTGTCCTGACGCGTACGTGAGTACCTTGTTGTGCTGTATAAGAGCACCCTAATTCCTTATGCGAAGCGTCAATACAAATCACAAAATCTCCTTTTTTCCATCCGGCAATGCCAACATAGGGGCCATCATCAATCTTTGCTTCAGTTCTTGAAAGCTATTCTCGCGTTTTTCTGTCCATTCAAACTTCTCAACCTTACGAGTAAGCCGCGTTAAAGGGGCTACTATCTTTACAAACTTGAACGAACCTCTAGTAGTGACCGACCAATCCTACCTCTGGTAGTCGACCTAACCATGGTCATCAATTCATCAGTGGTCCTTTATTCATTCTTGTCAGGATCCTCCATGGGATCCTCCTCAGCAACTATCCCTTCTAGGACAGCATCCTCAACCGCTACATCCTCAATATGAACATCACCCGATCTCGCGTTAGGATGCTCTATCGGATCCATAATTTGATCTCCAATAAGTAATAAAACATCATCGCGTTGTTGCTTCTCAACCTCAGGGTTCGGAGTCCCGCTACCATATACGATAACGAACTACGCTTCTATCACGATATTTATAAGGGTTCCCACAAGGGTTTTAACTGTCAGTACTACGTTAGGTAGCCCGACTATGAACTTGGCAAGAGTTCTTATCATCTTAGTGAACTTATTATCTTAACGTCACATCATCTCTGAGGTTTATAATGCTTAGCTCTGATACCATTTCTGTAACACCCCCAAATCCGGGGTCGGGGATCCGGGTTGTCACGAGTTCCATTTCCCTTAATAACACCCAATCTTAATAAATAATCAACTACTCTGTACTGTGACCCCACAATAAACACACACACCACAAGTTATAGTCTCAGAGATGAATATCCAAAAATAACACGAGTCATTTTATTCCACAATTATTTGCCATTACACCTTAAAAGGGTTTCTGAATAAATTTACATTTTTCCTTGCCATTATTACAATTCATAAATATACATAAGTCTGGTACATCAAAAGTTGAAAGCCTAGCCTATTGGTAGATCCTACCTCAGCTACAATGGCATCAACGCCTACAGGAAACTGCGGAACGTTTCCTATCCGCTCGTGAATTGGGAGCTTGATCCTGTTCATCTTGTCTATCTGATGTTGTGTGATGAAAGAAGAAAGCAAGGGTGAGCAACAAGCCCACCAAAATAATATGTATAATAATTAACAATATATGAGCATTCTCATAGTACTCATGAAAGTCTTGGTCAAGAAGAAGTGAACCAAGCTGATATCTTAACGCGACCAAGTCGCAAAATAATTCAGTATATATATACATATACTTTTCAAAATCTTGGAAGTCCTCTTCCATGCATAATAAACACAGAGTTCCCGTTTATAACTGTATAAAATATCGTTGCAAGGTGATCTCATATATCTAACCTTGTCTCAACGTTTTTTTCCGAAAATCTTTGACATACACAAGATAATCATTTACTAGATATAAGTTTAAAAGATGAAGTTACAAGATACTCCAATATACTTATATCTTTCTGAATACTACTTGAACTACCACCGTTCAAAATGAGGTCAATCAATATGGCCTCCAAAAGATAACAACGATTATCCGCTTTTCTTGCCTAATTTGGTAACGATAACAAGGATGTTCTGGAAGATATTGGTCGTGTTCAACGTGAACCTCTTCTTAATAATTCCTTATTTACTTTTGTTGTTTATCTCAACAGTCACCTTAATATTGGGATATCTTTCATACCTGGCGTCTCCCTTTCTGGGTATCGAGCCACCGGTCTTACACTTCACATTCTTGAAGGTCACTTCCTTCATCCAATTTTCCTAATTTCTTACTTCCTTGTCTCCTCAGTCTATCCGCGTCTCATTATTTATCCTTCGAATTATCTCAAGGTTTCCTCAAATCCTCCCAACTTACAGGGGATAAAATATATGTATCTCTTATGCCTTCAACCATCAATTTTAACTCATGGTGAATCACCCTCATCCTGACGAATGCATACTTTTCTATTTCTATTGTTACGAGTCTTTAGGGTATCCTCATACCCAACTCCCTTATCATACCTCAAACTCTATTGCTTTTATATTCCTTTCCACTTCAGTTTCTTTTTATTTTCCTTTCTCTTATCATTATTTCATGAACCAACATAACATAAGCATTGATTTCAAACATCCCGTCATTCTGGATTCGTGTCTTCAGAACGAATCTTGATAACTTTTACAACTTAGATTCATAATTCATCATACTCGTCTGCCTTTGTTCTGGCTCTAAAGCTTTTACACTATCTCCATAACCTTGGGAAGTACTTTCCTGAAAACAATTGACTGAACTTAAATCAGTTTATTATAATCTCTAGCTCCGTGCCTTCCTTGGCCTTTCACCAGCGGGTGGCCTCTCTCTTAGGAAGCTAAGTGGAAAAATAGTCTTTTTTGATAGACCGTACCCCGGCCTGTCGCTTATGCCGACTCAATTAGATGGACTTACTTCCCGAACGTTGGGTAAGTAATCAATTCATTTATCAAAACAACAACCTTGTTGCGAATATAAAATACACCACAGAGCCGGATCCCTCAGGTTTTGAGCGAGTATTTAAATCCCCTTTAAAAGGAAGATCTTAAATATAAAAATGAGTTTTGGGGTCCGCTCTCACTTTTAAAAATCATTTTTAAGACTCGAAAACACTTTAAAGAGTGTTTGGAATAATGCTGATTTAATAAAGTAAATCAGTCCCAATATATTAGAAAATATCTGAATATTATTATTTAAATAATATTCCCGTAAAGAATAATCTTTATACGAATAATTGAAGTAGAAGTTGTAAGACTTATACTTGAAATGAGTATTAGATAACCAAAGATATACTTATACGAAAGTACTATCTTTATTTGAATAATCAAAAATAAGTTTGATTATCGACACCTTATTCTTTAATAAAATAAAGTATATATCTCAGCAAATAATCGGAGTCATAGATCCTCAAATTAATATTAAAATAATATTCAATAAATAATATAAACTGAGTCATAAGCCCTCGAATGAATATTCGAAATAATATTCATTAAATAAAATAAACTGAGTCATAAGCCCTCGAATGAATATTCGAAATAATATTCATTAAATAAAATAAAAGGAGTCATAAGCCCTCGAATGAATATTCGTAATAATATTCATTAAATAAATTAAAGTTATCGAATAAACCTTATTCGATTAATAGTTTTAAAAACTATATCAATATATATATATATATATATTATACTCGGGAGCCTCGTCTCCCGGTTTTAGAAAAATTCACCTTTTGATCCCCTATACTAAGGGTATACTCAAATACCGCTTATCTCTAGCATAGGTATTATGCAAATATCAGCATTGAACCAACATATATATAAATCAAGAATATGAAACAAGCATGCTACAATATATCGCAAGAATTTTCTAATAACAAATATACATTTATCGCAAGATCATGCATATACACATATACATCACAACAACAGTTATACGGGTAGAAAACTTGCCTGAGTGCTCCCGGATAGGCTTAAGCTTAGAGTGGGTCCGATAACCTATGAATAACAACATAAGTCGGAATTAGACCCCAGCCGCTTAAGAAACTAGACTTTAACCATTTAGAGTCCTAATGTTCGCTTTCGCGCTTAACGATTCACTTAAGTCGCTCGAGTACCCTTGGCTCCACTATTTTTAATAAATTAACCATTACAAGTTTTAAGGCGATTATTTCTCAAGTGTCTTACCAACTGCCTATTACACCTTACATAAATGTTTCATACTTCAATTAGTCCTTTAAGGTCTTTAACCTATGTTTCAAAGTAAGGCGAGGGGTAATGATTCGTTCGCGAAACGTTGTTACTTAAAACGGCCGTTTCTCCTAAACCGTACATCGGAATCAAACGAACCACATATCAAAACGAAGCTCGTAACATGTACTATCTAAGCATGGCAATGGTCAAAACCTATCAGGGAGTTCTCGGGTTCTAATGTTATGAACAAAAGCAGTCTAAAGTAAATCGGACATTACGACGGCTATAACATTAAGACCTGAGAACTCCCTGCTAGGTTTTTACCATTGCCATTTTTAGATAGTTCATGTTGCGAGCTTCGTTTTGATATGTGGTTCGTTTGAATCCGATGTACGGTTTAGGAGAAACGACCGTTTTAAGTAACGGCGTTTCGTGACCGAACCATTACCCCTCGCCTTACTTTGAAACCTTGGTTAAGGTCCTTAAATGACTAATTGGGGTAAGAAACAATTATGTAAAGTAGATTAGGCAGTTGGTAAGGTACTCGCAAAGGAATCGCCTTAAAACTCGTAATGGTTAAATTATTAAAAATGGTGGAGCCGAGGGTACTCGAGCGACTTAAGTAAATCGTTAAGTGCGAAAGCGAACGTTAGGACTCTAAATGGTTAAAGTCTAGTTTCTTAAGCGACCGGGGTTTAATTCCGACTTATGTTGTTGTTCATAGGTTATCGGACCCACTCTAAGCTTAAGTCTATCCGGGAGCACTCAGGCAAGTTTTCTACCCATATAACTGTTGTTGTGATGTATATGTGTATATGCATGATCTTGCGATAAATGCATATTTGTTATTAGCAAATTCTTGTGATATATTGTAGCATGTGATAGGGTATATATGCATGCCTGTTTCATATTCTTGATTATATATCTGTTGGTTCAATTCTTATAGTTGCATAATACCTATGCTAGAAATAAGCAGTATTTGAGTTTACTCTTAGTATAGGGGATCAAAAGGTGAACATATTTCTAAACCGGGAGTCGATGTTCCCGAGTATATATATATATATATATATATATATATTTATTTATTTATTTATATATATATGGATACAGTTTTCAAAACTATGAATCGAATAAGGTTTATTCGATAACTTTATTTTATTAATGAATATTATCTTGAATATTCATTCGAGGGCTTATGACTCCGTTTATTTTATTAATGAATATTATTTTGAATATTCATTCGAGGGTTAATGACTCCGTTTATTTTATTAATGAATATTATTTTGAATATTCATTCGAGAGTTAATGACTCCGTTTATTTTATTAATGAATATTATTTTTGAATATTCATTCGAGGGCTTATGACTCCGTTTATTTTATTAATGAATATTATTTTGAATATTCATTCGAGGACTTATGACTCCGATTATTTACTAAATAATATTCTTTATTTTATTATAGAATAATGTGTCAATAATCAGACTTACTTTTGATTATTCAAATAAGATATTACTTTCGTATAAGTACATCTTTGATTATTTAAGATTCATTTCAAGTATAAGTTTTACAACTTCTACTTCAATTATTTTTATAAAGATTATTCTTTATGGGAATATTATTTAAATAATAATATTCAGATATTTTCTAATATATCGGGACTGATTTATTTTATTAAATCAGCATTACTCCAAACATTCTTAAAAATGTTTTGCGAGTCTTCGAAATGATTTTAAAAGTTAGAGCGGATCCCAAAACTCATTTTTATATTTAAGATCCTCCTTTCGAAGGGGATTTAAATACTCGCTCAAAACCTGAGGGATCCGGCTCTATGGTGTGTTTTATATTCGCATCAAGGTTGCTGTCTTGATAAAAGAGTTTTCGATTACTTACCCAATACTCGGGAAGTAAAATTCTTGGAACAAGTTAATCCATTAACAGGCATCGCCTGGGAAATATCGGTGAGTTTTCCTTTCCAACTAGATACGACTTCTTGGTGGAGCCGTATCAACAAGTTTCTACTTGGGGAAAGTGGGGACGAGCTTTACGTTTCAGAGTCATGGATTTCATCTGAACTAGGAGTGGCGTAAGTGGTCGAGTGGCGCCGGCCCAGCCTTATTATATTGGCCCAAAATGGCCTGGAAGTTCCACTAAGACGGTCCATTCCTTAGGAGTCCAGTGTTCGGTTGACAAGTAAATCCGACAGGTTCTCCTCTACATGTAGAAAATGGTGGGGTTGTACTACTACGACTGATCATCGTAAGTGGTCTTCCTGGCGCGGCAAACTCCCGTAATGAGTTCATCATCCAATTGGATATTTCTGCAACACTACCCAGAGCACTTCGATAGAAAGGCTACGGTTGGGCGATTGTTGAGTGTTGGCAGGGTCAAGTTTTCAAAATGATGTGTGCATCAAATGAAGTATCTCATAACTTTATTTTATTTTGATGATATTTTAAAGATTAATTCTATACAAGTTTTGTCTTGTAGCTTAATCTATGGGATGAACTATTTATACATTGAACGGTAGTAGTTCAAGTAGTATTCGGAAAAGATATAAGTATATTGGAGTATCTTGTAACTTCATCTTTTAAACTTATATCTAGTAAATGATTATCTTGTGCATGTCAAAGATTTTCAGAAAAACGTTGAGACAATGTTAGACATATGAGATAACCTTGCAACGATATTTTTATACAGTTATAAACTGGAACTCTGTGTATATTATGCATGGAAGAGGACTTCCAAGATTTTGAAAAGTACATATGTATATATACTAAATATTTTGCGACTTCATCGCATTAAGATATCAAACTTGGTTCATTTCTTTTGACCAAGACTTTCATGAGTACTATGAGAATGCTCGTATATTGTTAATCATTATACATATTATTTCGGTGGGCTTGTTGCTCACCCTTGCTTTCTTCTTTCATCACACAACATCAGATAGACAAGATGAACAGGACCAAGCTCCCAATTCGCGAGCAGATAGGAAACGTTCTGCAGTTTCCTATAGGTGTTGATATCGCTGTAGCTGAGGTAGGAACTACCAATAGGCTAGGCTTTCAACTTTTGATGTACCAGATTTATGTATATTTACGAATTGTAATAATGGCAAAGAAAGGTAAATTTATTCAGAAACCCTTTTAAAGTGTATTGGCATATAATGGTGGAATAAAATGACTTGTGATTATTTTTTTGGATATTCATCTCTGAGACTATAACTTGTGGTGTGTGTGTTTATGGTGGGGTCACAGTACAGAGTAGTTGATTATTTATTAAGATTGGGTGTTATTAAGGAAAATGGAACTCGTGACAACCCGGATCCCCGACCCCGGATTTGGGGGTGTTACAGAAGTGGTATCAGAGCTAAGCGTTATAAACCTCAGAGATGATGTGACGTTAAGATAATAAGTTCACTAAGATAATAAGAACTCTTGACAAGTTCATAGTCGGGCTACCTAACGTAGTACTGACAGTTAAAACCCTTATGGGAACCCTTATAAATATCGTGATAAAAGTGTAGTTCATTATCGTATATGGTAGCGGTACTCCGAACCCTAAGGTTGAGGAGCAACAACGTGATGATGTTTTATTACTTATTGGAGATCAGATTATGGATCCGATAGAGCGTCCTAACGCGGGATCGAATGATGTTCATATTGAGGATGTAGCGGTTGAGGATGTTGTCCTAGAAGGGATAGTTGCTGTGGAGGATCCCATTAAGCATCCTGACAAGAATGAATAAAGGACCACTGATGAATTGATGACCATGGTTAGGTCGACTACCAGAGGTAGGATTGGTCGGTCACTACCGGAGGTTCGTTCAAGTTTGTAAAGATAGTAGCCCTTTAACGCGGCTTACTCGTAAGACTGAGAAGTTTGAATGGACAGAGAAATACGAGAACAGCTTTCAAGAACTGAAGCAAAGGTTGGTGGCGGCTCCCATGTTGGCGTTGCCGGATGGGAAAGGAGATTTTGTGATTTGTAGTGACGCTTCGCATAAGGAATTAGGGTGTTTCTTATACATCACAACAAGGTAATCACGTACGCGTCAAGACAATTAAGGGAATATAAAATTCGATATCCCCACCCATGAGCTTGGGCTCGTGGCAATAGTTTTACCCTAAATATTGGAGGCACTACTTGTATGGAGAGAAGTGCGAGATTTACCTAAGCCATAAGTACTCTAGTACATTTTCCCGTAGAAAGAGCTCAACATACGCCAGAGGAGGCGGTTAGAGCTAATCAAGAATTATGAGTGGGAGATTCTTTATCATTCGGGGAAAGCCAATGTGGTGGCTGATACCCTTAGTAAAAAGGAGAGACTCAAGATGATAATGTCTTTGGGAGAGTTTATAAGAGATTTTGAAAAAAAATGGAAATAGAAGTGAAGGTAACCGAAGCCGGTACCGAAAAGCTGTTTGAGATTGCAATACAGTCCGAATTATCGGAAAAAGAACATATTGTGCCAGAAAAAGTGATGAATGAAGGCAGAGAGCCAACAATTAGATAAAAGATTAATATCGAGAAAAATGATAAGGGAATAATGAGGTATTCCTACAGAATTTGAGTTCCAAACGTTCAAGAGCTTAAAGATGAAATCTTAGATGAAAGCTAGTTTGAGGAATAAGTTTTAGAGCAAGCCCTGAACGTGATAGTCAGGGAGGTCGCCATCAAGATAGAAGGAACCCATAACATAATGGAGTGGAAAATGAGGATTTAAAACATGAAGGATGACCCCGATTATGGGGAGGAGGGGACGTTTAGACTAAGAAAACAGAAGTCGAGCGAGATAAGGAGGCCATGAATATATTGTTTAATGGAGTTGATGGTGATATGTTTGATAACATCATTAACTGCAAAACAGCCAAGGAGGTTTCAGACACAATTCAGATTATCCGCGATGGTACTGAGCAAGTAAGGGAAAATAAGATGCAAATACTAATTCATCAATATGAGCACTTTCATTTTGAAGATAGTGAGTCTCTCACTGACATTTTTAGTAGATTTCAAAAACTACTAAATGCTCTGAAGTTATATGGAAGAGTCTATCAGATAAAAGACTCCAATCTCAAGTTCCTTAGATCTCTTCCAAAGATATGGAAACCAATGACAGTCTCATTGAGAAACTCTCAAGATTATAAGGAGTTCACTTTAGAGAGACTGTATGGCATCCTGAAAACTTATGAGCTTCAAATGAGCAAGATGAGAGGATGGAGAAAGGAAGGAAGAAAGGAGGGTCCATAACACTGGTTGCTGAGTTAGAGAAAGCGAAAGAGATGAAGGTAGAAGTTGTTGAGTCTACTTCAAAGGCCCGTGAGAACAAGGGAAAAGGGCTGGTAGCTGAAAATGAAGATCATTTGAGCCAAGATGACATGGATGATATTGATGAGCATTTAGCATTCCGTTCCAAAAGATTTTCCAAGCTCAAGTTCAAAAAGAACTTTGGAGCAGCCAAGCCAAATAGAACCATGGTGGATAAATCTAAGTTCAAATGTTTCAAATGTGGCTTGGCAGGGCACTTTTCCAGTGAGTGTAGAAAGTCAGATTCCAGCAAAAAGAAGTTTGAGTCTGTTGATTATAAACAGAAGTATTTTGAGTTGCTCAAACAAAAGGAAAGGGCTTTCATTACATAAGAAAATGACTGGGCAGCTGATGGTTTGGATGAAGATGAAGATGTGAGCTATGTCAATCTAGCCCTGATGGCCAAGTCTGATGAAAGAGAAACAAGTTCTTCAAGTAATCAGGTAATCACCACAAACCTAGCACATTTATCTAAAGCTAAGTGTAATGATGCCATAAATGACATGTCCACAGAATTGTATCACTTGCGTGTTACACTTAAGTCACTCACTAAAGAAAATGCTAAACTTAAAGAAAATAACTTATTTTTAAGTGAAAGGAATAATGTGCTAGAGTCTCAGTTTATTGAATTTGAGAAATTGAGAATATAATGTAAGATTGCTAAGGATGAATTAACTGAGTCCTTGAAGAAAGAAGAGATTTTGAAGAAGCAACTTGAACGAGAACAAGAGGTGATTAAGGCATGGAAATCATCCAGAGATGTTCATGCTCAGATCACTAAAGTTCAAGGTATTGAGTCCTTTTATGATGCAGCCTGGAAAAAGAGTAAGGAGAAGCTGGAATCCAACTTGGTTGAAGGATTTCTAGTTGATGTGGACTCGACAGATGATGAGAGTCATCCGTCCAATAATTAAAAGAATTATCCGCCGAGTGACACAAATCCTCATCCGTCGGCTGTAAGAAAACCTGTGAGCAAAGCCAAACTTATTTTCCCAACATGAATGCCATGCCTTCTATGCCTGTGAATGCTATGTCTGCTCAGAATATGAATGCATAATTTGCTAATATGCCATTTGCACCTAATCCTTATTATGCTGCATAGTATGCCTCAAATGCCATTTAGCATGCCTTACTGGAATAACATGTTTGCAAATAGCATGCCTTTTCCTGTTAATCAAAATGTGCATGATAATTCTGTTTTAATGACTAGTTTCAAAGGTCCAACTCAAATGACTAAGGATGAATCAGAAATTCCCAAGTCAAATGAGGTCAAACCTAGGAAACCAAAGAAGAAAGCTAACAAGGCAGGACCTAAGGAAACTTGGGTACCAAAATCAACTTGATTTGATTTTGATGTGTGCAGGGAAACAAAAAGAATTTTTGGTACCTGGATAGTGGTTGTTCAAGGCACATGACTGGAGATTCTACCCTGCTCACAGAGTTCAAGGAGAGAGCTGGCCCAAGTATTACTTTTGGAGATGACAGCAAGGGTTATACTGTGGGATATGGCTTGATTTCAAAAGATAATGTCATTATTGAGGAGGTTACCCTAGTGGATGATCTCAAGCATAATTTGTTGAGTATCAGCCAGCTTTGTGATAAGGGCAATTTAGTAACCTTCAACTCAGAAGCCTATGTTGTGACAAACGAAAGAAGCAACAAAGTGGTTCTCACTTGTGTGAGAAGAGGAAATGTGTATCTAGCTGACTTTAACTCGTCTAATGCAGAATCTGTCACTTGTCTTCTCAGTAAAGCAATTCAAGATAAAAGTTGGCTATGGCACAAGAAGCTATCCCATCTGAACTTCAAGACCATAAATGAGCTTGTCAAGAAAGAACGGGTTAGAGGCATTCCTCAAGTGGAGTTTTCTAAGGATGGACTGTGTGATGCCTGCCAAAAGGTAAAGCAGATTAAAGCATCATTCAGAAAGAAGCTTGATTGAAGAACCTTTGCAATTGCTACACATGGATCTGTTTGGACCAGTCAATGTGTTGTCCATCTCAAGGAAAAGATTTTGCCTAGTAATTATAGATGATTTCTCAAAGTTCTCTTGGATATATTTCCTAAAGTCTAAAGATGAGGCTAGTGAAATCATCATCAATCACACAAGGCAAGTCAACAATCATCCTGATTTCAAAGTAAGAAGAATCAGGAGTGACAATGGAACTGAGTTCAAGAATTCTGTGATAAGATCATTTTGTGAAGAGAATGGAATAATGCATGAGTTTTCTGCAGCAAGAACCCCACAACAAAATGGAGTGGTAGAAAGGAAAAATAGATCTCTTATTGAAGCTGCAAGGACAATGCTTGAAGAATCAAAGTTACCAACATACGTCTGGGCTGAAGCTGTGAACACTGCCTGCTACACTCAGAATATTTCTTTGGTGAATCAAGCAAAGTGCATGACACCATATCAATTGTTCAAGAACAAGAAACCAACTCTAAATTTTCTTCATGTCTTTGGCTGCAAATGTTATATCTTTAGAAATCAAACTGATCAACATGGGCAGTTTGATGCTAAAGCAGATGAAGGAATTTTTGTTGGATATGCTGTTGGTAAAGCATACAGAGTCTACAATCTGAGAACCAACATTGTTATGGAATCAATACATGTTGTGTTTGATGATAAAAAGATTGAAGGACTGCAAGATGAAGATTCTCATGAAAGCCTCAAATTTGATAATGTAGAGATGGTTAGTGATGATAGTGATGATGAAATTGATCAGGAAACAATGGCAAAGGATAACGCAGAAAAATCTACTACAAATGAACCACAAAATTCAACATCTTTCGAGTTGCAAAATGCTTCATCCTTCGGGAGACAATCTGCTTTATCTGTCAGGAGACAATTTGCCAAGTTAAATTAAAAATATGGATCAGTTTCCAAAAACTTTATTTCAGGAGAATCTAGTCAAGTGAAGAAGGAGAAGAAAGTGAATGTTGGTCATCTGTCCATCAAGCAACTGAATGACATACTAGAAAATATTGAGGTTAAAACAGAGGCTAAAAAGAAAAATAATAGAAATGGGAAAGTAGGGATTAACAAATATAACAACTACACACCTGATAAGTATGCTCAAAGAAAAATATGTGTTAAGTGTGGTAGTGTTAATTAACTATCTATTAATTGCAAACTTGTCATGCCTACTTCCATGACTGTACACCTTCTTTTCCCAACATGAGTGCTATGCCTTCTATGCCTATGAATGCTATGTATATACATAATATGAATGCATAGTTTGCTAATATGTCATTTGTACCTAATCCTTATTATGCTGCATTTAGTATGCCTCAAATGCCATTTAGCCTGCCCTACTGGAATAACATGTTTGCAAATAGCATGCCATTTCCTGTTAATCAAAATCTGCATGATAATTCTGTTTTAATGAATGGTTTCAAAGGTCCAACTCAGATGACTAAGGATTAATCTGATATCCCCAAGTCAAACGAGATCAAACCTAAGAAATAAAAGAAGAAAGCTAACAAGGCAGGACCCAAGGAAACTTGGGTACCAAAATCAACTTGATTTGGTTTTAATGTGTGCAGGGAAACAGAAAGAATCTGTGGTACTTGGATAGTGGTTGTTCAAGACACATGACTGGAGATTCTACCCTGCTCACAGAGTTCAAGGAGAGAGCTGGCCCAAGTATTACTTTTGGAGATGACAACAAGGGTTATACTGTGGGATATGGCTTCATTTTAAAAGACAATGTCATTATTGAGGAGGTTGCCTTAGTGGATGGTCTCAAGCATAATTTGTTGAGTATCAGCCAGCCTTATGATAAAGGCAATTCAGTAACCTTTAATTCAGAAGCCTATGTTGTGACAAACAAGAGGAGTGAGAAAAGGGAATGTGTACCTAGCTGACTTCAACTCATCAAATGCAGAATCTGTTACTTGTCTTCTCAGTAAAGCAAGTCAAGATGAAAGTTGGCTATGGCACAAGAAGCTATCCCATCTGAACTTCAAGACCATGAATGAGCTTGTAAAGAAAGAACTGGTTAGAGGTATTCCTCAAGTGGAGTTTTCTAAGGATGGACTGTGTGATGCTTGCCAAAAGGGAAAGTAAAGCAATGCATCATTCAGAAAGAAGCTTGATTCAATAATTGAAGAACCTTTGCAATTACTACACATGGATTTGTTTGGACCAGTCAATGTGTTGTCCATCTCAAGGAAAAAGATTTTGCCTAGTAATTGTAGATGATTTCTCAAAGTTCTCTTGAACATATTTCCTAAAGTCTAAATATGAGGCTAGTGAAATCATCATCAATCACATAAGGCAAGTCAACAATCATCTTGATTTCAAAGTTAGAAGAATCAGGAGTGACAATAGAACTGAGTTCAAGAATTCTGTCATGAGTGCATTTTGTGAAGAGAATGGGATTATGCATGAGTTTTCAGCAGCGAGAACTCCACAACAAAATGGAGTAGTAGAAAGAAAGAACAGATCACTTATTGAAGCTGCAAAGACAATGCTTGAAGAATCAAAGTTACCAATATACTTCTGGGCTGAAGCTATAAATACTGCATGCTACACTCAGAATATTTCTTTGGTTAATCAAGAAAAATGCATGACTCCCTACCAGTTGTTCAAGAACAAGAAGCCAACTCTAAAATTTCTTCATGTCTTTGGCTGAAAATGTTATATCTTGAGAAATCAAACTGATCAAAATGGGAAGTTTGATGCTAAAGCAGATGAAGGAAGTTTTGTTGGATATGTTGTTGGTAAAGCATACATAGTCTACAATCTAAGAACCAATATTGTTATGGAATCAATACATGTTGTGTTTGATGATAAAAAGATTGAAGGACTGCAAGATGAAGATTCTCATAAAAGCCTCAAATTTGATAATGTAGAGATGGTTAGTGATGATAGTGATGATGAAATTGATCAGAAAATAATGGCAAAGGATAATGCAGAAAAATCTACTACAAATGGAACACAAAATTCAACATCTGTCGAGTTGCAAAATGCTTCATCCTTCGGGAGACAATCTGCTTTTTCTGTCGGGAGACAATTTGCCTCATCCATCAGAACTCAAAGTGCACCATCCGGAAAGTCATCAAAAGAAGCTGAAAGTCAGAATAGATCACTTGTAGAAAATTTTCCTTTCTCAAATCAAAGATTCACAAACTTAGGGGAAGTTTCTAATAATCAAAACTCAGTCACACATCAAGACAACAATGAGGCCTCTTCATCTAGAGCTAATCTACCACAACAAAAAAATGGACAAAAGATCACCCCTTTGAGCTCATCATTGGTGATGTGTCTTTTATAGTTCAAACAAGGAGAGAAACTCAAGAAGAATGTCTATATAGCAGCTTTCTATCTAAGGAAGAACCAAAGAAGGTAGAAGAAGCTTTGTTGGATCCTGATTGGATTTTAGCTATGCATGAGGAGCTAAACCAATTTGAAAGGAATAAAGTATGGAAGCCGGTACCCAAGCCTAAAGGAAAGAATCCAATTGACACCAAATGGGTATTCAGAAACAAGATGGATGAAAATGGTATAGTAGTAAGGAACAAAACTAGATTGGTTGCTAAGGGCTATTATCAACAAGAAGGAATAGATTTTGATGAAACGTTTGCTCCTATTGCAAGACTTGAAGCCATCAGAATTTTCTTGGCCTATGCAGCTTATGCGAATATCAAGGTCTATCAAATGGATGTCAATAGTGCTTTTCTGAATGGAGATTTAGAGGAGGAAGTCTATGTTAGTCAGCCTCCTGGTTTTGAAGATCCAAATTTTCCAAATCATGTCTACTATCTTTTGAAAGCACTTTATGGACTGAAGCAAGCACCTGGAGCCTGGTATGACACTTTATCAAAGTTTCTTTTAGAAAATCACTTCACAAGAGGTACTGTTGATAAAACTTTATTGTTTAGAAATGTTAATGGCTCTAGTATACTTGTTCAAATTTATATAGATGACATTATATTTTTCTCCACAGATGAAAAACTTTGCAAAAAGTTTGCCAAATTGATGCAAAGTAAGTATGAAATGAGCATGATGGGAGAACTAACTTACTTTCTTGGTTTACAAGTTAAGAAAGTTAGTGATGGAATATTCATTAGTCAAACTAAATACATTCATGATCTTTTAAAGAAGTTTGAACTAATGGATTACACATCTGCAAAAACTCCCATGGCCACTACAACTAAGCTTGAATTAAACACTACTGAAAAGTCTGTGGATATTTCAAGCTATAGGGGCATGGTTGGCTCACTTCTGTACTTAACAACTAGTAGGCCAGATATAATGTTTGTTACTTGTCTTTGTGCTAGATTTCAGGCTAATTCTAGAGAATCTCATTTAGTAGTTATTAAGAGAATTTTCAGATATATCAAGGGAACACCAAAACTTGGCATTTGGTACCCTAGAGATTCTGGTTTTGATCTAACTGGTTATTCTGATGCAGATTATGCAGGTTTTAAAATAGACAGAAAAAGTACAACAGCAACCTGTCAATTTTTAGGGAACAAGCTTGTGTCCTGGTTCAGTAAAAAGCAAAATTCAGTTTCTACTTCTACAGCTGAAGCTGAATATATTGCTGCTGGTAGTTGTTGTGCACAGATTTTATAAAATGAAAAACTAATTGTTGGATTATGGTCTATAAGTGGATAGGATTCCTATTTTATGTGATAATACAAGTGCAATTGCCATCACTGAAAATCCATTACAGCATTTAAGAACAAAGCACATAGACATCAAGTACCACTTCATAAGGGAACATGTGATGAATGGTACCGTGGAACTGCATTTTGTTCCAAGTGAAAAGCAGCTTGCAAATATATTTATCAAGCCACTTGATGAATCCACCTTTTCAAGTTTGGTAAGTGAGTTAGGTATGCTTAATTTTTCTTGAATCATTTCAGATATTTTTGCTAGTTGCAATATAGCCAGAAATTTAATTAATTTTTCTGTTTTGGATGCAATTTTGGCTAAGTCAAAATTTACATCCCGACGGATGATCATTATCCATCGAGTTTGATCATCCGTCGTAATATAATTTGTCAATAAAATCAATTATTTTTCTGGAATATTTTATAACTCGACGGATAACTGTTTTATCTTCATCCGTCGAATTGTCTCAATCCTAGCCGTTAATTCTCTGAACATTATCCATCGAGTATACTTACAGTTTGTAAGCATGACACGACAGATAAGTGACATAATTTTTACAGTTTATTTATTTTTAAACTGCTATTTTGGATAATTTTTATTGGTCCTTTATTTCACTTTATTATTTTTATCAGTTTATCTCTGAGATAGTATAAAAGCTAAATTCTTTCTCATTCTTTTCTTTTATCATTCTCAAGATTCAATTGCTCTAATTTCTTTCTTCTCAAAAACAAACTCTCTCTCTCTCTCTGCAAACTTTCAAATCTTTAGAAATGGCACCTGTAGTGAAAATCATATCTCAAACCGGTTACATCTATGAGAAAAACAACTTCTCAGCTTTAGTAAATAAGGAGATTCAACAGTCTGGTGACTACCACAAAATGATGGATTTTGTGAAGAACTGCAAACTCAACTATGCCATGTTGGAATCACCTACCATTTACTGTGAGGTCGTAGAGGAGATGTGGACAACTGCAGTGTACAACCCAACAGACAAAACCATCTCTTTCACTCTAAAAGGTAAGCAGTTTTGCATAAATAGTGATATTGTCAAAGCATGCTTTAGGATTCCTGATAATACTGTAACTGCTTTACACACAGAAACTGACATTGTTAACATACTTAACTCTATGGGCTATGCACTCACTACCTCTAAGTTAAGTGAAATTAGAAGGTTGGTCTTAGGAAGGAATTGAGTTATCTGTGTGATGTGGTAACTAAAGTATTTTCTGGTAAGATTAGCAATTTTGATTCTATCAATATATCCATGCTTAACATGTTTTACATGCTAGTTACTGATAAGTACTTTAATTTCAGTGACTTAGTTTTATTTGAGTTAGGCTTTAAGTTAGGAGAACTTAATAAGAGAGGTAAAAGTGTCTACTATGCTAGATTCTTTATGATGCTTGCTAACCATCTTATTAAGAATATTGTGATTGAGAACCCAACCAACAAGCTGAATTATTGGGTTCAAGAAATAAGAATAATTGCAGATCTTAATAGAGCAAATCATCACAAGGAGGTACCCTTATACTATTTTCCAGTAATGGAGGGTCCTCAGGTAAGTGAGGTAATTTCTGCTGTCTCTACTCTTTAAACCTCACACATTTGTTTGCCTTCTAGTGTAACTATGGCATCTGTGCCAATGACCAAACAGATGCCTACCCAAGTTGCCAAAACTAAAATTCTAAAATCCAAAGCTAAGAAAGCCCCCACTGATTTCTTTCAAAAAAAATCAGTTGTAAAATCTACTAAACCTAAAGAGGGGAGTGTGAAGGAGGGTAAGAAAGGTGAGGGACAAGGTGAAAATCAAATAAGCCCTAAGAATAAGGTTGGAGAGGTGAGTGTTTCCCAGCCTAGCCACACTGCAGTTTCTCAATAAACTGCAGTATTTAAAAAGGATTTAAGCTCATTACTAGTTACATCCTCCCAAAAGGATGTGACTATTGAACAAATCTCTCATCCAAGAGCACAGGCCAAGAGGGTAAGGGACACAAGCTCACCTCAAATCTATATCAGAAAGAAGAAACCAAAAACCCTTGGGGATGCACAGGGCACACACTTAGTGCAAACTGGTGCTAAAGACACAGTCACTGCACCTTCTCAAAGTCAAGTTGATATAGCTCCAATAAATGTGGAGTCATAGCCAAAATCTCTCATAATTGAAGCACTTGATACACCAAATTCTCCCACACACTCACTGGATGTTGACATGATCAATATGTCACTTCCAAATTCTCCATCTTTAACTCTCCTGGAGAAGCCAAAAATCCAAGTACGTGAGCATCATCTTTTAGATGATTTGTTGGCTTATTTACCATTCCTTTCTAAGACTGTTGAGACATTTGTGCCAAAATTTTTATCAATCTGCACAGAGTCTACAATAGTCTCCACTCCAAACTCTTTCATTTCTACTATCCCGATGTATATTCATCATCCGTCGAGTAGTGATTGTATCCCGATGGATAAGCCTAACAGCAGTCATCCGTCGGATAACCATACTACTAACCCGATGGATATTCATCATCCGTCGGGTGCCTCTGCACAACTTCAAATTTCTTCAATTCTTACAAGTGCAGAAGACTTAGTAGTAGTGCAATCACTCTTAGGACTGAGGGAATGGAGTGATTTGAGTGAGAGTCTGGGTTGCTCCCAGGAAAAAGGAGAGAAAAAGAGTGAACAATTGCAGTCCATTTATTCAGGACTGGCAAAAGTGAGTGAGAAGAGTCCCACCTTAGATGGTGAAGGTGAGGGTGTGAGGGTGGGAAGCCAAGGGGAGCCCTTGATGTAAAAAGAGAGAGAAATTGAGAGAAATGCAGGTACAGGAGGAATAAGGGTGGATATCATTGCTAGTGAGTCAATGAATGCCAATGATACAAACATTGAGAGACTATCTCAGCATAATCAAGCTGTTATAAGTTCCATCTCTTTGGATGCTAAGGCATTTACTCATCTTGTTCTAGCATATCAAATTTTGGCTGGACAGAGCAATGGACATGCAGAAAGAAAACTGAACTTGGTGCACACCACCCAGTCAATGCAAAGAGCTAAGGATGTCATCACATCTATGCCACCTAGAGCTGATGATGATGTTGACTATGGGACTGGGGAATCTGCTGATTTCTTTGGTGATGCAAGTGAAGAGGTGTCACTGGACATAGGGGGAGAAGTAGGCCCTAGTTCCAGATCTGGTATGCCATCTTGGGCATTTTAAAAGCAATGTGATGAACACTATTTCAAGACCACCCTCATTCAAGTTATATGTCAGACACACTCTGCTCTTCAATCCACAATAAATGCCAGCACCAAAAAGCTATTACAAGCACACCTGGCCTCTTTGTAGTTACAATAAATCCAAGGTTTTCAACACAAATCAGGATGTCACTTTTATCAAGACTGGGATTGATCAAATGAAAAAGGACATTTCTGAAAGGTTGGATTTCAAACTTCCAGAAGCTACAATTAATGTTTGATATTAAGAGACAACTTAGGAAGAATTCTGATCTTGCCACAAAGATAGATTCCTTGAATACCAGAATGACTGCAATGGAAGCTTCTTTAACAGCTATACATCTACATCAAGCTCAGCAAACTCAACAGCTACAACAACTAGTGGCTGCACAATCTTCATCCTCCACTCTACTTGATGATAACAAAAAGGGGGAGAAAAGCTCAAGTAAGGGGGAGGGGGAGAAAGGCTCAAGTAAAGGGGAGCTACAGCTAAACATACAAGTCAGCAAAGTGATTGTGCCAACAATTGTTTTAACAAAGCCACCAGTATTGGATAACATTGATCTAATCCAAATAGCAGCTGAAAAGCTTGAGTCAAAGTCAAATCCTAAAATGCTTGATGTTACAGCTTTAGAGAAGGAACTAAAAGAAAAATGGAGAAAGATAGATACAGATTTTCAATAAAAGTCTGGGCCAATTCAGAAGCCAGACAAAACATTCATTCATCACTCTAAAGTCAAGAACATTTCTATAAATGAAGTGAGTATGAATTATCTGAAAAAAGGCCAAACATCTTGCATCAAATCTCCAAAAGCAGATTTCATCATGAAGCCTAAAAGAAATTATTCAAAGTTTTCAAACAAAAATCCTACGAATACTGTGTATGAGACACCTAGGCCTGATGAGAAGAAGTTGTTGGGTAGGTCAATTGCCTTCTACAAAGATCCAACTGATTCAGTACTAAAAAGAAGATTAGCAAAGATTTACAGAAATGGTAAGGAAATTTGTGTGGTGGCTGGACACCCCATGTTTGTGGAAGCTAAGAAGGAAGAGAAAGAGAGAATCAGGTAAGAAAAGAAGCAAGCTGCTTTGGATGCTAAAAAGCTTAAACAAAAGAAGAAGCAAGCTGCTATCTTGTCCAAGCTTCAAGCTGTAAAAACCACAACAGAAATTCCTGTACAACCAACTATAATTGTTGAACCTAAGGATCTGAAAGTGCAAGAAGAACCACAGCAGAAAAGAAGATTCAGATACAAACTCCATTCCTAGAGGAAATTGAACTTTAATGATGAGGAAAAGGAAGAACAAATTCCCAAAAAGCCTACAACTACAACTCAGACATCAAAACCCTCAGTGGTATTTTAAGATTCAAAGTGGTTGATCCAACAAGGAATATTCATGGTGAACCAATTATTCCTAAGGATGAGCCAGTAGACTGGGATAGTTTGCCAATTCCTGAGCTAAATTTACCCATCTTCAAGACAAAGAAGACAAAGACAAGAGCTAGCAAGAAAGTGAACCCAGTGATTCTCAGATTCAAGACACTAATCAAAGCCAAATCTACAGTCAATAAGGGAGACATGTTGTACATCTGTGACATCAAGGAGTTTTCTGACATAAACCTTTACTTAGATGAATTGGAAGAAGTTAGAGGAATTGATTCTCACAGACATCTCCCTGAAGTGCTGGTATTCAAATACAAAGGAGGAAGAGAGATCATATGGCCACTTCACAGGATTCTTCTAGAAAGCCAATCTATTTTGATAAAGGTCTACTCTTCATTCAAAAAGAACTTTGGGTACAATGTGACAGCAAGAAGACTAGTTCTAAAGAAGATTGAGGAGTTGAGGAGTACTAGAGCCAAAGATGCACTTCCAAAAACTCTATATATTCCCTTTACAGGAAAGAGAGTGCATCTGAGGCCCTATTGGCTGATGAAATTCAGGGATGAAAAAGGAGTTAGAAGATTCTTCAGATTGGAGGACCAATTGAGTATCTCTAGCAATGAGACTCTTTTGGAAATGCAGGAAATGCTAAATCTCTCAGAAGCTGATGAACTTAAATTCCACAGACAACTCCAGAATCAAATTGAAGAAAACAACAGAAGGCTTGGAAAGAAATCTAGACAATCAAGGAAATAGATCCAACTGCTCGGACTAAAGGAGCACCTTGATAACAATTGTGAGCAATTTCTTTGTGTACTTTGCATTGTTCAATTTTCAGTAAATTGTAACACTTATCAGTTTTATCTACTATTTTCAATCTGTATTTTTAGGATGTTTTGTTATCATCAAGTTTCTCATAATTTATGGCTACAATTCCAGTAGACATAAATTGGGGGAGATTGTTAGGAATATGTTGTGTACTTGATGATAAGCTAAACAAAACACCTTAGTAGATTTAAGTTAGTGAATTTTGTAGCACCCGACGGATGATCAATTATAGTCCCGACGGATGATTCAATATAGTCCCGTCGGATGACTAATTGATATCCACCGGGTGAGTAGCTTATATAACAATAAGTAATGTAGCACATTTTTGCAAACAATTTTGGGTAGATTCTGTAGTAGCATATGAGTCATGTTGACTGCTAGTAGATATGCAGAATAGGTTGATTAGTTGTAAATATAAGATGTCTTGTAATTCTGCATCAATGAAATGGAGTCAAGTGTCAAATAGCTACTCGACGGATGATCAACAAAGCTACCCGACGGATAACAAAAATATACCCGACGGATGATCAATTCAAATATCTGTTGATAGTGACAACACAGTCACATGCGTCGAGTGTTTGCAAAAGGAATGTGGCAGCCTGTTTAGCAGGGTTTTCGAGAACAAAGAAGCATTACCATTTACATGCTATTATGAAGATATTCAAAGATGCTGGAATAGAGTAATGAAGCAGCATGGAGTTAGACTTGATAGGTTTTGTTTTATTATCCTGTCTTATTACCATGTAAACTTGGTGATATATAAACCAAGTGTAGCTAGTAGAACAAATAACTAAGCAAACATATTTTAGAAGAGAAATAGAAAAAGCTGTAACTATTAAGAATTTCTCTGTAGTTTGTTTGTTCACTTGTAACAGCAGCTGTGAGCTATTCAAGCTTCACAGGGTTCTCTCGATATATATATATATATATATATATATATATATATATATATATATATATGGTGGATACATTTAAATCCACCAGAAAGTTTTAAAGACTTGTGTTTTTATTACTTATGTTTTGATTTATATAATTCTTTCATTTCGCTCTGTGCAAATCAAACACTTATATATATTGTTGAGTTAGAACAGTTTTAAAAATCTCAAAAAGAAGCCAGAATTACATTCAACCCCCCTTCTGTAATTCTTGTTATATTGTTAGGGAATAACACTAGCCCGTATATTTCTTTAATTCCTCGAATGCCTTCTGGCTTTCCTTAGTCCATAAAAATCCTTAACCTTCTTAAAGGACTTGAAGAACGACAAGCACTTGTCAATAGATTTGGAGATGAACCTACCTAATGCAGCAACCCTTCCAGTGAGCTTTTGAACATCATTGATATTTTTTGGTGGCTCCATGTCCAGGATTGCCTTTATTTTATCGGGATTGGCCTCGATTCCTCTCTTGGAGACCATCAATCCCAAAAACTTTCCAGATCCCACTCCGAAAGCACACTTTGCAGGATTTAACATCATCTTGTGGTATCTCAGGACCTCAAAAGCTTCCATCAAATGGGTTATATGGTCAGTCTTTATTAGACTCTTGACTAACATGTCATCGACATAAACTTCCATGGTCTTGCCAATAAGATCCTTAAAAATCTTATTTACCAACCTTTGATAGGTGGCTCATGCATTCTTGAAACCTGAAAGGCATATGTCATAGCCTACTCGTTTATTCGAGTATTTAACTCAACTCAAATAAGAATGTAATAAGTAAATAGTGGATCAAGCATCAGAGAGATCTCACAAAGTAACATCTGTCAAAGAATAAAGAAACATTGTTCATCTGCAGTCTTGAAGATTCACTGGAAGAAGTTCAAGAAGTTGATCATGCCTCAGTGATATAAATCAAGATCGTGGAATTAATCAAGTGACAGAGATCTCGTCAAGGTATCATTTATTACAAGGATTCAATCAGAACAACAAAGTCAAGACATGAAGAAACGTCACGAAAGTTAGTCACTCATGAACCAGACAGTACATCGAGTGTCAGCATTGAAGTGACGGAATTGATTCATAAGTCTCGAAGATTGTCTGAAGAATGGATGCTGCTCAGAGATAGTATTAATTCTCTATTAATTTAATTAAGTCATATAATTTAATTAAGAAAATAAATTCTATCTGCAAGGATTAATTTATTGATTAATTGAATTAAAGTGATTAATTAATTTAGAATTAATATTAAGGATTTTCAGAATATTAATTGATTAAAATCTGTGATAATTCTAAAAAGACAACTGATTGAACTAGCATGACAATCGGTATGACAATTGATAGTCATACCGAATGTCTTGCTAATTCAGTTAATTGAATTGATAGAATTTTCAATTAGAATAAAATCAATTAAGTATTCAGAAAAACAATTTCATTTGAACTAATATGACAATCGGTATGACAATCAATAGTCATACCGAAAGTCTTGCTAGTTCATTTTAATTGTCTTCCTAGCTCTAATAAGATTGTCTCACCGAAAGTCATTCAAGCTTAAAAAGATTGTCACTGCAGTTCAACAACTTCGACTGTTTTGATAAATAGAAGCAGAAGACATCATCTCAAAATAACACAGCAAAAACAGAGCAGCCAAAAAACACAAAACAAGAAAAAGCAGAGAACAAAGACAAAATATTTCATCTTCCATCTGCTTATTCAAGATCAAATATTCTAGCTTGTTAATGTTAAATCCAAACCACTAGAATTACTTATCTTGTTCTTGTATATCAATCTAGCGGATTAAAATCCCTAGAACTTAATCTCAAATCGCTTTTAGCATTTGATCTTTTAATTACAAAAATAGAAAAAGTTCATGTCGAATTTATTCTAAATTTGTAATAATTGATTTGAGATTAAACCCTTGTAATCGATACCGTAGTTGTAACACCTTTCAAGTTTAATAAAAGTTTTATTTAACTTGAATTTTGTTTCACAATTTTATTCCGCATTTTATTCGACGAAACGGTATTGTTTGCATTCAACCCCCCTTCTACAAACAAATTGGGACCTAACAATTGGTATCAGAGCCTTCTGATTAACGTACAAATCTAGATCCTAGACTTTTGTGTTTCTTTCACTTCTTGAATTTTTATTCACTCAAAAATTCATAATGACTACACAAAAAGTTGGAACCGTTAAAATTCCACTTTTCGATAAAGAAAATTATGTGATGTGGAAGAAGAAGATGCTACTATTTTTACAGGTTGCTAATCCCAAATATTTGCAAGTGTTGAAGAAGGGTCCAAAAATACCTATGGTTATTGAACCAGAGGTAATAGAGAATGATGTGGTGATCACCCAAGCGAGAACTTATGTGAAGGATCCTGAGGACTTCTCTCCTGCTGAAATAGAAGAATCTTCCCTGGATGCTAGCCTTCAATTAATCTTAGTAGATTCCCTTAATCCCCTAATGAATAGACATGTGATGAATTGTAAAGATTCCAAACATATCTGGGAAACTATTGAGATTATTAATGAAGGCACAGAGGAAGTTAGGGAGAACAAACTAGAAATCCTAACCTCTGAGTATGAATACTTTAAATCCAATCCAGGAGAAGGAATCACTGAAGTGTTTGAGAGGTACAATGCATTGATCAATAACCTGAATATTAATGGTAAATACTATTCCATCAGGGAGGTCAACAAAAAGTTCCTTTTGACACTGCCAACTCATCTCGAACATAGAATCACTGCCATAAGAGAAGCAAGAGATCTGAGTGAGATTTCTTTGGAAAGGCTCTATGGTGTGTTAAAGACTTATGAGTTGGAGCAGATTCAGCAGAAGGAGGTTTACGGGAAAGGAAGGGTGGTCAGCACGTCTACTGCTCTGGTAGCTGATGAACAACAACAACAACAACCACTATATCAACAACAATCTCAACAGTCAGACAGAATGGTACAGTCTTCCAAGGTTGAAGACAATGTTATAGTAGCAGAATTTGATTCTCCTACTACCAATCAATCAGGAGATGATTATTATTCCTTGGAAGAACTGGAGCAATTGGAGGATGAGTCAATGGCCCTGATTGTCAAGAGATTCTCAAATATCAGATTCAAAAGGAATCCCAAGTTCAAGTACAAGTCCAACTACAACAGATTCCAGAAAGGTGGATCTTCATCCTCTAACACCAGCAGTGGTGGGTATAAAACAGGGATGGTTGATCGAAGCACCATCCGATGCTTCAACTGTAATGAGTTGGGACACTTTGCCACAGAATGCAGAAAGCCAAAACAGGCAAGGAAGAACTCTTATGATTCTAATCAGAAGAGTAAATCTGAAAGGGCGTACCTGGCAAAGGGAAGAAGTTGGGATGATACTGACAGTGAAGATGAAGAAGTTGGGAATCTTGCTCTCATGGCTAGTGATGCAAGCACCTCATCGTCAAGAAAAGAGGTAAAACTTTCTGATGCTGAAATGGTTTATCATCTAAGAGGTAACTTAGATTGTGCTCGTCGTATTAATGAATTGTTAAATCAACAAATCAAAGACCTTGAGAAAGAGGTCAATGAATTAAGACTTGTGCACATTAGTCAAGATAAACTTAAAGACCAAGTATCTTTTCTAGAGAATAGAGTTGACTGTTATAGACAACTCGAAACTATTCTCAAAGACAAGATCACTGGTCTTGAGGCTAAGGTTAAAGCTTACTTTAATTCTTGTTCGAAGTCCAAAGAGTTTTACAATAAGCAAGCTGTTAATCAAACACATGGAATAGGTTATGATTACAATGCTGCTATTGGAAAATTAGGCATAAACTCCCCTCCTCATGTATGTGCTAAAGGCAGGGAAGTACCACATGTGCTTAAGGGTGTTGATGAACCCCTCTATAAGGAATCAATTGCTGAACCATTTGATGAGACCTCTTTTATTATTCAAGAAGAAATTCGTGCTGAAGATAATGCTAATGGGAAAACTGTCTCCAAGTCAAGTGTGTCAAAAGTTCCAGTCAAGGTTGTGAAAGCAACTGAGACTAACTCAGACACACATGAGTTGGATAGCACAAATGCCATGTCTACCATGCATAAGTTGCCTATTGTTAATCCTTCTCATAAAGCATGTGGTGTTCCTGATTGTATGTCTTGTGCTTTTAATCTGTTGTTTGCTTATTTTAATGGTAAGCATGCTTCTAATGATAAGACTACTCCTCGTCAGCATGTGAATAATAGAAAGCATGATAGGTCTAAGACTGCTAGTCCTCCTAAAGTTAGAAAGGAGACATTTGTGCCTAAGCCTAAACATAAATCTGATAAGGCTGTTTTAAAGGTCAAATGTTCAGTCATTGAGAATGTTGAGAATAGTGAAATTAAGAATGTTGTTTTGCCTGATAAAGGCCAATTTTACAAGTATGCCGGACCCAGCCAAGCTTGGGTTCCGAAGAAGTTCTAATCCATTTGTATTGCAGGGCATTAAACAGGTACAACCGGTAGTGTGGATTCTTGACAGTGGATCGTCAAGACATATGACCGGAGATAGAGCCCTGCTATCAAATGTGGTTGAGAAAGCTGGCCCAGTGGTTACCTTTGGAGATAACAGCAAAGGTTTAACGGAGGGATATGGCTGTTTGCAAGCTGGAAATGTTATCATTGAAAATGTATATCTTGTGCAAGGACTTGAACACAATCTGCTTAGCATTAGTCAGTTCTGTGACAACGGCTACAATGTTTTATTCGACAAGCTGAAGTGTCAGATTCTGCACAAGAAAAGTGAAAAACCCTCTTTAATGGGAATACGGAAAGGAAATCTGTTCGTAGCTGACATGAACTCTGGAAGCAATCTTGAAGTCAATTGTTTCTATGCAAAAGCATCGTCAAATGAGAGTTGGCTATGGCACAAGAGACTTTCCCATCTCAATTTCAAGACAATGAATTCTCTTGTCAAAAGAGAACTGGTAAGAGGTCTGCCTCAGCTGGAATTCTCTCCAGAAGGACTATGTGAGGCTTG
The DNA here is from genome assembly GCF_009905375.1 of Apium graveolens. Lineage (NCBI taxonomy): Eukaryota > Viridiplantae > Streptophyta > Magnoliopsida > Apiales > Apiaceae > Apium > Apium graveolens. The sequence goes on from NC_133656.1 coordinate 97,109,475, forward strand.
CCAGAAAGGAAAGTCAAAGAAAGCAAGTCACAAAGGCACTGACACATCTTCCATAACTGGTGTTCTGCAATTATTGCACATGGATTTATTTGGACCAGTTAATATCCTTTCTATGTCAAAGAAGTGTTACTGTCTTGTGATAGTTGATGACTATTCCAAGTATACGTGGGTTTTATTTCTTCACTCTAAGGATGAAACACCACAAGTTGTGATTGATCATATCAAGATGATTGAGTTAGATTCTAACGTCCCTGTTAGAGCAATAAGGTCAGATAATGGAACAGAATTCAAGAATGCACTTCTAAATGGATTCTGTACAGACAAAGGGATTACCAGACAATTTTCAGCTCCTAGAACCCCTCAGCAAAATGGAGTGGTAGAAAGGAAGAATCGTACATTGATTGAAGCTTCAAGAACGATGTTAAATGAATCAGGTCTTCCAATGTACTTTTGGGCTGAAGCTGTCAATACTGCATGTTATACTCAGAATCGAACTCTAATCAACAAAGACTTCATGAAAACTCCTTATGAGATTTTGAATGAACAGAAACCTTCTATCAAATACTTTCATGTATTTGGTGCCAGATGCTTCGTGCTCAAGGATGGAGATGATCGTCGTGGTAAGTTCGAGGCAAAGGCATATGAGGGTATTTTTGTTGGATATGGAAGAAGATCATATAGAGTGTATATCATTGATCAACACAAAGTAACTGAAAGTGTCAATGTTACTTTTGATGACACTAAACTCCCTAGTATCCAAACTGAAGATCCTTCTGAGAAACTGAAGTTTGATGATATGTCAGATTCAGAGTCAGAACATGGTCAAGAACCTGAGGTTGTTGCTGTTGAAGAACCTGTTAATCCTGATAATACTCAAGGTAATAGTGATGGAAACTCTGGAAACAATGGAGATACCACTGCTACTGACGGAGAATCTTCAAGTCAACATGGCAACAACTCAGGGGGAGATGCTGAAGGATCATCTAGTAGGACACAACATCACAATGAATTTCAAGGCGAATCATCAAGATCAAATCTTCCAAGACAGACAGTCTGGAATAAAGCTCACCCTTTTGAGTTGATTATTGGTGATCCAGATGTTGGAGTCAGAACTAGACGTGCTACTCAAAATGAGTGTCTGTTCTCAGGATTTCTTTCTGAGATAGAACCTAAGAAAATTGAAGAAGCACTAACTGATCCAGATTGGGTGATTGCTATGCAAGATGAACTCAATCAGTTTGAAAGTCAACAAGTCTGGAAACTGGTACCTAGGCCTGTACACAAGAAAGCTGTTGGTACAAGGTGGGTATTCAGGAATAAACTAGATGAAGATGGTGTGGTTACAAGAAACAAGGCAAGACTGGTAGCTAAAGGGTATTCTCAAGCTGAAGGTATTGATTATGAAGAAACCTATGCTCCAGTGGCTAGACTTGAGGCCATAAGGATATTTCTGGCATTCGCAGCATTTTCAAACTTTAAAGTTTATCAAATGGATGTCAAGAGCGCCTTTCTGAATGGAAAGTTGGATGAAGAGGTATATGTAGAGCAACCTCCTGGTTTTGAAGATCCAGATCATATGGATTTTGTCTTCTTTCTTTTCAAGGCTATCTATGGGCTAAAACAGTCACCAAGAAAATGGTATGACACTCTCTCTGAATTTCTTATTGAAAATAGCTTTATTAGAGGTGTCATAGACAAAACTCTCTTTTCTAAAAAACATAAGAATGATACTATATTAGTCCAAGTCTATGTGGATGATATAATATTTGGGTCTACTAATGATAATCTCTGTAAGAGATTTGCTAAGTTAATGCACAGCAAGTTTGAAATGAGCATGATGGGAGAGCTGAAGTTCTTTCTTGGATTACAAGTAAATCAAAGGTTAGATGGAACATTTATTTGTCAATCCAAGTATCTCAAGGAACTCCTCAAAAAGTACAATCTAGAGGATTCTGCATCAGCAAGGACTCCATCAACTACAGCTGTCAAGCTTGGACCATGTGAAAACTCCATTAAGGTAGATGTCACAAGCTACAGAGGTATGATTGGCTCGTTACTCTATCTTACTGCAAGTAGACCAGATATTATGTATGCTACATGCCTATGTGCAAGGTTCCAAGCGGATCCTAGAGATATTCATCTCGTTGCTGTTAAACGAATCTTAAGATATCTTAAGGGAACACCAAATCTAGGTATTTGGTACCCTAAAGAATCTGGTTTTAACCTTGTTGGATATACAGATTCAGATTACGCAGGAAGTGTTGTTGATAGGAAAAGCACCTCAGGAAGTTGTCAATTCCTAGGAAGCAGGCTAGTCTCATGGTACAGCAAGAAACAGCAAACAGTTTCCAACTCAACGGCCGAGGCTGAATATATTGCTGCTGGAAGCTGCTGTGCTCAGATCTTGTGGATTAGGAATCAACTACGAGACTATGGCTCTGTATTGAACAAGATTCCTATTTTATGTGACAATACAAGTGCAATAGCCATCACCAACAACCCTGTGCAGCACTCGAGGACAAAGCACATTGACATCAGGTATCATTTTATTAGAGAGCACGTCATGAATGGTACTGTTGAACTATTTTTTGTTCCAACAGAAGAACAAATAGCAGATATTTTCACTAAACCACTTGACGAATCCACATTTACCAGTTTAGTTGGTAAATTGGGCATGTTAAATAGTTTTAGTAATTAACTTAATTAATATCTGGAATCTGTTCTTGAATGAATTTACAAATAAATTTTTCATAAATGAAAAATTCATTTGCAAATTTATTTTATCATTTTATCATATTTCTTGCTTATTTCTATGTAATATATATTATCTTATCTATGGTTATTTACTCTACTTGTTAATTGAAAATATCTCAGAATATTTTATTTCCTCTAAAAATATTTTTCTATGAATTTTATTTGCTAAAATTCAACAGAAATCTATTTTTTGGAATAAAAATAATTAATTCTGATATATTATCTTTGTTTCTGTAAAAATTATAAGTTTTACTATTTCAGTTTTACTATTTCAGTTTTACTATTTTTGAAATGAAGGTTCAGTACTTAATTAGATGTCTGTACATATTCATTTTATTTTAATACTGCAAAGACTATCGGCAAGACAATTAAAATTGTCTTGCTGAAAATCATTTCAGTATTCATGTAAATATAAATATGTTAATAGTTATTTTATATTAATACTAGAAAGACTATCGGCAAGACAATTGAAATTGTCTTGCTGAAAATCATTTTAGTATATAATGATTGCTTATTTTAAAATATCAGATTAATTTTATAACTGGCAAGACAATCGGTAGGACTATTGATTGTCATGCCAGTAATAAAATTAATATCAGAATTATTTTGTACTGGTATGACAATCGGTATGACTATCAGATTGTCATACCAGTTATATTTTTAATACTCTTTTTATTTGTTTTATTTTTCTTCTTTTGCCTGGTATGACAATCGGTATGACAATCCCGGATTGTCATACCAGCTGTTATATAAGGGTGTTGCTGTATTGTTTTGAATCACTTTCAACCTAGCAGTTCATTTCTTAAAAATTCTAACAGTTTTCTCTCCTCTTTTACTCTCTTCTCTCTCCTCGAACAAGACAAACCAAATCAAAAAAAAAATCTGATTCATTTCTTTGCTCGAGTTTTTACTCAGCACACTTAATCATCACTTTGTGATATATACATACAAGTATATACATAAAGAAGTGCTGCTGAAATTTTCTTAAAAAAATAAAAATTATTATAAAAAACGCAAAAATCAAATTAAAATCAAGTTGCCCCTTCAAATTCCATTTTAATTTTAATTTCTTACTTGTGTCTTTTGGTGTATCAAAATTGTGCTTGTGAGTTAAGAATTTTAACGAGATACATTTCGGTCTAAATTTTTCGATTATAATTAATTTAATTCGAATTATTAAATTAATTTAATTAATTCGAATTTTCTTAATATTATTCTTAAAATTCTGAAAAGCTTGTGTCTTATTATTTTTCTTTTAAAAAAAATGGCTCTCAATTTCCAAATTGTCGCGCATAATCAAGTTGGTTATTTTAATCCGGAAAAATGTGATGTTGAAAAATTTAAGCCGTGGATTAGATTTTTAAATGATCATTCGATTGTTAGCTCTGCTATTAAATCAAATGTGATTTTAAACGTCGATCTTCTTAGACTGATTTGCACAACTTCTACTGTGGCCGATGATTCAAAATCTTTTTCATTCACCATCGCAAACACACAGTATGTAGTTGATGAAACAGTCGTCAATCGTGCTTTAAATTTTCCACTAGACAATTTCTGTAATTTACCCTCTGAAAATGATATCACAAATTTTTTCAATGCCATTCACTATCAGGGGGTGATCAATTTAACCAAACTTTCTAAATCAAATTTGGTGTCTGAATGGGATATTTTCTTCGATACACTTTCCAAAGTGTTTGCCAACTGCACAAAATCTAATTTTCATAACATTACTTCCACCCTGCAGTATATTGGTCTTGCGGTTGTTTTCAATCAAAGGATCAATTTTGGCAAACTACTTTTTCCCATTCTCCTGAGACGTCTAACTTCTGCTTTACGTGATCATTCTACAAATCGTAGGGTATCATGTTACTATGCTCGTTTTCTTATGCTCATAGCAGATCATCTACTCACCCCTGAACACAAATCACTTTTTGCTAACTCTGCTGTAACTGAACCCCCACCAGTTAGCAAAAAGATTTACACTCGCCAAGACACAACCTTCAAATTTATGCAAGTACCAGTACTTGTATCTGCTTTCATGGCCAATTATATTCCATTACCTATTTTTAATCTACCCGGCCATGAACAGCAACCTCAACCTCCAGTGGTACAAGCCACCCAGACTCTTCCATTACAGGTAGTAATTCCTCTCTCTCACTCTCTTCCTACTTCTGTTAACAGACCCTCAGTGGTTGATAGGGCTGACCATGAAGTTGTAGAACCACAGCTTCAATCCCAGGTCATAGAGCCAAACACAGAGTCTCATTCTATCTCACCCTCTCCCCCACTGTCAAAAATGTTACCCAGAAGATTATTAGGAAGTAGTAAAATGTCAAATTTGAGTGAACCCTCAGCTCTGCCTCCTCCTAAGAAAAGAAAAACCTATTCTGAGGCATCTGAAAGCCCATCCTTGTCCTCCCAACAGGACATGGACTTTGAAATGGCCAATGAACAGTTACTAGAGGCATCCTCTCAACAGGATGCATCTATTGAAATTCGCCATCGGGCCATGGCATCCTGTACTGAGTCAAGCACAATTCCATTACTCACAATGGAACCATACACTTCCCCAGATAATACTCAGGACACCCAGCGAGGAGTGCACGTCGAGTCGGTTACAGTGCCTGCCATAGTTACGGCAGAAGAGCATTCACATGCTTCAGAGGGAAAATCTGACTCTCCGCCATCTTTAATAGAGTCATTTTCTCCCCTCCCAGATCAAACACCTCTGGCTCCCTTATGGGATTCTCCACTCGCAGATTTATCTGGAGAAAGTGGAGGGCAACTCGGTCAATCTATCCCTGAAGCAATTCAGACATCTATTCCAAAAGATTTGATAGCATTGACTGAGGATCGGGACTCGCGAATTCCCATTGCACCACCACTGACCTCTCTTGAAGAGGCTAGGGTGATTTTTTATGCAGGTACACAAGAACAGCAATTGGAAGACTCCTCACGAGCAATCATATTGAGAGAAACACATGCACGTGAGATGAGTGAACCAAATATGAGTGAAATTCAGGTGAGAGCACACACAGACACTGATACTGTCAACCTGTTAGCTCAGATTGCTGTCCTGAAAGAAGAACTTGCCAAAAGTCAAGCTGAAGCTCAAGCATTCAAAGCACAAGTGGTTGAACGGTCTTCTTCTTCCACCTCTGTCGACAATCAGCTTGCGATCATAAAGAATGACATCTCAGATTTAAAGACTGCTGTAATACCAAAGCTCAATTCTATTCAGGACACTCCAAACTTATCAGCTGATGACATATCCAACTTCTGCTCCCTACATACAAGAATGACTTCTCTTGAAGACCTCGTTGAGATGAATCATTCACTAGACAACTCAAGATTTCTAAAGATCGAGACGGGCATGGAACATCTGAATGAAGGCATGAAGCACTTATATTACATGATCAAGAATTCTCATTGCCCTAATGAAGAACAAAGAGCTTATTTTGAAGGACCGTCTGGTGGAGGATCAGGCTCTGGAAGTGGTGGAGGTTTCAAAGGAAAGTCTGTAGAGGATCCCTCAACTAAGGGGGAGAAGAAAGGAGGGAGTTCCAAAGGGAAAGAAAAAGATACTTCTGCTGGAGATAAAGGAAAGGCTGATGATGCCTACTACAGTGGAGAACAGGATGACTTCGATATTTTTGACATTCCCACTGAACCAGCTCAGGAAGATAAAGATGGGTTATTTGAAGCTGAAGAAGAAAGTGATTTTGAAGATTGGGAAGAAGAAGATACAGTGGATCCTAGGTTTGAGAAAGAATTTCAGAAAGAAAAGTCAGAGATGCAAAGAAAAGAAGCTGAACTTAAGAAGGTCTCACAGATCATTGACAGGAGAAAAGACATTCAAAGAACAGAAACTCTTCAAAAGCAACGTCTTCATGACATTAAAGCTCAAGAAAGGAGAAGAGATGTCAAACTGAAGATTGGTGAAAAGTGGGATGAAGCTAGGAGAGTACTCGATATGCCTCAGCTATGCACTAACAATGATAGGCAGTTCTTACATCTTCTGGACAAGCTGGAAATCTCAAATCCTAACAATGACATGTACATGAATGCTATCAAGACTGAAGTCTCAAGGATCACAGCTGCTTTTGATAGATCCCTAAATGAGATGAGCATTTTTGTATATTGTCAGAGTGAAGGATCATTCAAGGTGTCACTTCATCTATTCGAGAATCGTTCGTTGTCAGAGATTTGGGTTCTTTTAAACAAAGTGAAAAGAAGCTCAGAGTTGAATGAAGTTCTTCGGGAAAGACTTAAAGAGTTTGCCAGCAGGGCTAGTCCTCAAGTGGTCAACAATCCTCATCAAGTGAGATTCTTTAAGTCTGATTGTCTTCAAATCTGTCAGCTAGATGTACAATCTCTTAAAGACTACTCAGCTAAGCATCTGGTCTGGATGGAACATCATTTGAGAACAGCTGGATATTCATCCATGTTGAAGACTCAAGCTGCTGACTTGATTCAAGCTTATTGTGAGAAGAATGTTAAAAGGTACAATCAACTCAAGAATAAGTTGAAGACAGTTGGAGTTCAACCAGTTAGACCTGCAAGCTTCACTTCAGAAAAGGATCGTGTTTTTGACAAGGAATTGCTTCAAGATTTAGAAGAAGGTGAAGTCAGAAGAGAAGACAACTAAAGTCAATTAGCTCAAAACTCAATGTAATATGATTAGAGCGTTATGAATCAAGATAGTCTAATGTAGTTATATGTTCAGGCTAGAGGAACATCTATCTTGTATTCACTTGTAAATTTCATTTGGAATCTGGAAAATGTTAAATATAATCCAGAACTTTTCTGCTATTTACTTTACATTACTGTTCATATCTTTTTCTTATTTGTTAGTTGAGTTATCCTCTAGGTATTTGTTGTTATTGTCTAACAAGCAAATAGGGGGAGATTGAAAGGCATATGTCATAGCCTACTCATTTATTCGAGTATTTAACTCAACTCAAATAAGAATGTAATAAGTAAATAGTGGATCAAGCATCAGAGAGATCTCACAAAGTAACATCTGTCAAAGAATAAAGAAACATTGTTCATCTGCAGTCTTGAAGATTCACTGGAAGAAGTTCAAGAAGTTGATCATGCCTCAGTGATATAAATCAAGATCGTGGAATTAATCAAGTGACAGAGATCTCGTCAAGGTATCATTTATTACAAGGATTCAATCAGAACAACAAAGTCAAGACATGAAGAAACGTCACGAAAGTTAGTCACTCATGAACCAGACAGTACATCGAGTGTCAGCATTGAAGTGACGGAATTGATTCATAAGTCTCGAAGATTGTCTGAAGAATGGATGCTGCTCAGAGATAGTATTAATTCTCTATTAATTTAATTAAGTCATATAATTTAATTAAGAAAATAAATTCTATCTGCAAGGATTAATTTATTGATTAATTGAATTAAAGTGATTAATTAATTTAGAATTAATATTAAGGATTTTCAGAATATTAATTGATTAAAATCTGTGATAATTCTAAAAAGACAACTGATTGAACTAGCATGACAATCGGTATGACAATTGATAGTCATACCGAATGTCTTGCTAATTCAGTTAATTGAATTGATAGAATTTTCAATTAGAATAAAATCAATTAAGTATTCAGAAAAACAATTTCATTTGAACTAATATGACAATCGGTATGACAATCAATAGTCATACCGAAAGTCTTGCTAGTTCATTTTAATTGTCTTCCTAGCTCTAATAAGATTGTCTCACCGAAAGTCATTCAAGCTTAAAAAGATTGTCACTGCAGTTCAACAACTTCGACTGTTTTGATAAATAGAAGCAGAAGACATCATCTCAAAATAACACAGCAAAAACAGAGCAGCCAAAAAACACAAAACAAGAAAAAGCAGAGAACAAAGACAAAATATTTCATCTTCCATCTGCTTATTCAAGATCAAATATTCTAGCTTGTTAATGTTAAATCCAAACCACTAGAATTACTTATCTTGTTCTTGTATATCAATCTAGCGGATTAAAATCCCTAGAACTTAATCTCAAATCGCTTTTAGCATTTGATCTTTTAATTACAAAAATAGAAAAAGTTCATGTCGAATTTATTCTAAATTTGTAATAATTGATTTGAGATTAAACCCTTGTAATCGATACCGTAGTTGTAACACCTTTCAAGTTTAATAAAAGTTTTATTTAACTTGAATTTTGTTTCACAATTTTATTCCGCATTTTATTCGACGAAACGGTATTGTTTGCATTCAACCCCCCTTCTACAAACAAATTGGGACCTAACAAAACCAAATGCCATAACAAGATAACAATAAACACCAAAGTCAGTGATGAATGATATCTTTGAGATGTCGTCCTTGTGCAACTTGATTTGATTGTATCCACCGAATCCATCCATGAAGCTCAGCATCTCATGTTCAGCAGTAGCATCTATTAATGTATTTATCCTTGGTAATGGAAAACAGTCCTTGGGGCATGCGTCATTCAAATCGGTAAAATCCACACACATCCTCCATTTTTTATTAGCCTTCTTTACCATCACAGGTTTGCTAACCATTCTGGAAATTGTATTTCCTAGATGAAACCAGTCTCTAAGACCTTCTCTACTTCCTGTTTTATATCTTCTTGCCTCTCCGGATCAAAACTTCTTTTCTTTTGCTTCACTGTCTTTCGATTCGGATCCATATTCAGTTTGTGAGTAATCAGTTCCAGGTCTATGCCTGGCATATTAGCTGCTGACCATGCAAACACATCACTATTTTCTTGCAAAAATTTCACCAACTTCCCTTTAAGGGGCTCCTCTAGTGTGGCTCCAACGAAAGTCACTTTCTCAGGATCCTCGGGAGCCAAAGGAATCGAAACCAAGTCTTCTGCTAGCTTCCCTCTTTTCTCATCATTCTCTCGGATATCCAGATCTTCAATAGGGAGAACTTGCCCCCAACTCCATCTGCCCTAAGAGAGGCCATATAACAACTTCTTGCCATTTTTCGATCTCCTCTCTCTTCTCCAATCCCATTCCGGGTGGGAAATTTCATAACTGAATGGTAGGAAGAAGGGACTGCCTTGAAGGTATGTATCCCTGTTCTTCTGATGATCTCGTTATAAGTTGAATTAGCCTTAACCACCACAAAGTCCAACATTTATGTTGCTTGCCTTGGTTCTTGACCTATGGTCGTTGGCAACTTAATTATCCCTTCCACGGGGCATTCCACTCCTGCAAATCCATATATCGGCATATCGGTTGAGGTCAATTGAGAATCATTATAACCCATTCTTAAAAAGGTATCATGAGGCAAGATATCCACTAAAGCACAATTATCTACAAGGACCCTCTTCATCGGGTTATTCCCTATTATAGGTGTTATGACCAGCGGGTCATCATGAGGAAATTTCATACCCTCCAAGTCAGAATCATCGAATGTCATTGTCACCCTTTTCCTGGCCCTCTTCGGGGCTTCCCCAATAATATGCATAACCTCTATAGTATATGCTTTACTGGAGTTCCTGGATAATCCAGCAGCAGTTGGTCCTCCAAACATTGTGTTTATCACAGGCCCTCGGGGTCGCGGCCCTCCAAAGATTGTATTTATCACCGGTCCCCTAGGTTGGGGATTCCGCCCCTGATCATCTTGGTCCCTCCTACGATCTTCAAAGTTCTTTCTCCCATTGTTATTCCTATCTCCTCCGTCTCCAGTGTACTTGCTCAACCTTCCTTTTCGAATGAGGAACTCTATTTCATCTTTCAATTGCCTACACTCATCGGTATCATGACCAACATCCTTGTGAAATCTGCAATATTTGCTCTTATCTAGCTTGGTAGGATCAACCTTCAAGGGTTTAGGCCAACGAATATCTCGATCTTTCTCGATTTCCATCAAAATCTGGCTTCTAGGAGCATTCAGCTTAGCATATTCAGTGAACTTTTGCCCAGGTCCTCCCTTCTTCGGGGTTGAATCAGGATTTTGCTCAGTTATAGGATACTTGTCCTTAGCAATATATTCCAAATCAGTTTTCCGCTTCTTGCCTCCAACGGGCTCGTTACTTATTACTGTCTTCCTCATGCTCTCCTCCACTTTGATGTACTTTCCGGCCCTATCTTGGAGCTGCAACATACTTTCAGGGGGGGTGCTTGGCCAAGGACATCTTGAAGAACTCGTCCCTAGTTCCCTGTTGCAGTACTATCATAGCTACCTTGTCATCAAGGTCCGGGACTTTTAAAGCTTCCTTTGTGATTCGATTCAGGTAGTATCTCAAGGATTCCTTCGCTCCCTGCACAATGCTCATGAGGGATGCTGAACTTTTCTTATGCACTCTCCCGCTGATGAATTGCTTAATAAAAGTCTGACTTAATTCTCTGAAGGACCCAATAGAGTTCGGGGGGAAACGACTATACCATCTTTGAGCCATTCCCGACAGGGTTTGAGGAAAGGCCCGACACTTAATAACGTCATTCACGGGCTGCAACAACAGTGTATTAGAGAATGTCCTGACATGATTAGCGGGATCTCCAGTATCATCATAAGCTTTGATAGTGGGCATCTTGAACTTCCTTGAGATATGGGCACTCATTATCTCTTCAGTGAATGGTGGAGTAGGATCATCGGGATCTCCAAGGGGAAGAAGATTGCTTGGATCAGCTCTTGGGACTACAGTCCTTCTTTGTGACGGACCATCCAGGTTTATGCTTGAAGGAGGATTTCTCCCCCTAGGTGGTAGTGGGCCTTGGGAATTCGTCCATCGGGTGCTCCTGGGACGTTGGTTACCATCAGGCATCGGCTCTTTGCCAGCATACCTCCTCCTTGGGGCCACTTCATCATCCGAAGATTCGGAGTCTCTCTCAGTATAAGGACCAGAAAATTCCTGATCCTCCGGGATAGGAGCCAAACCTTGTATGTAGGGGGTGTTTTCCCCCGTGCTTCACTCCGTCCAGCATGTCCACTTCCTCCAACCTCGGGTTGAAGGGGCATCCCATAAGGAGGGTTAGTGATCACAATAGTTGAATACTCATACCCAACGGGTCGAGAATTCACAGGTGTATGTAGCTGTTGAAGTTGGGGATTCGTCCCTTGAGGAGCCGGGGGAATCATCCCTTAAGGTTGATGTTCAGTTGCCCCTACATGGGCTCCTCCTTGGGTGGCGGCATAGGTTGAATACGGAGGTACCTCCACTGTTGACGAAATTATTTGGGTCATCCCCGCTGGTGTTCCTCCTTCAAGGGCGCTGCTTCCTCTCCGTGTTCTCGCCATGGTTGTTGTTGTGCTTTCCCACAGACGGCGCCAAATATTATGGATCAAAACTGAGGTATAATAATTGTTGTATTTATTACTAAGGAACATGAGCTTCGAGGCTCGATTTGACTGCTCTTGTGTTTCGTGACTCGATCTGCCTTAACAAGATGCCTACGTACCTTGCTGATTGCCAAGGATCAAGTCAAAAATGTAGTTCTGATTGGTGGGGGTGAGATCCCTTATATAGATGTTGGGAGTCCTTGAATTGGACTTGGGTTAGGAGACTTGGTGGGCAAGTATCAGAATTAGAATGAACTTTGGATTCCTAAGAGGTAGGAAATTGATTCATTATCCCACGAGGTTCCTTGGAGGCCAATCTACAATGATTTATTTCCCCACTAAGACTCATCTTATCAGCTGACTTATCCCTTATTAATTAATTACGAAATTAATTAATATTTAGGGTTTTGGGCCCTCTCAAATGGGCCAAACTTTCAGCCCAATTCTGATGTAATTAATGCGACATTAATTACATACTCAGGCCTTATTTTATTCCCTATCACCTACCCAAACACAATCCCGGGGACTTGTACCCAACAACACCCCGGGGTTAGGGGCCATAAATCAAAGAAAAAATGAAAAAAAATCCAAGTTACAAAAATTAAAGGGCCTACCCAAACACAACCCCTTGGACTTGTACCCAACAACACCCCGAAATCAAAGAAAAAAATGTAAATTTTTTTCCAAGTTACAAAAATCAAAGGGCCTTCCCAAACACAACCCCGAGGACTTGCACCCAACAACACCCCGGGGTCAAGAGCCATAAATCAAAGCACAACTCCGGAAAATAGCACTTCTCCCCCATCCGGGTAAACCCACATAAGGGATTGGGAGGAAAATGATAGGCCACAAGTAATCAGGCCCAAAGGAAATGTTACAAAGCCCAAGTAAGGGACACCCCAGGCCTAAACGGGGTGGTCCCCGGGACACGTGACAATTGACAAAAATGTCAACTGTCTCATATTACCAGAAATAGAACAACTACATCCCAACCGTCCATGTGGATAAATCTCAGGTCACCCTAGTTACAAAAGGACAGTCGGACCCCACTTGCCATCTGAACCATCCAATCACTCACCAATCAAGAATCATCAAGGGTTAGGATGAAGAGGTACAAACCCCTAAAATCCTAAATTTGGGGGTCTATAAAAGGCCACAAGATTAGGGTTTTAGGTGTAGAAAATATTGTCTGCTATACACACAGATATACACACCATTACATATATTTTTGAATAGTTCATTCTTCCCTCTTCTTCTTCTTCAAGAAACCCCATTCTTATTCTCACACCAGAGTTGCCGCGGGGACACAACCTCCCTCCGGTTTTGTTATGCCATGTGGACTGGGCTCAAGCTCGAGCGAGAGAGGAGAAGATCGGGAATAAACAGAGTTATCATTGCTCAAAATAATAGTTGGAGGATGAGAGCATGTACTTGATTGTCTACGTAACAAGGAAGGATTTATATTGTCTAATATTCAAGCTGTTTTCAAGCACTTAAAATAAAACTAAAGAATTCGCAGTGCATATGCAGTGAGATTGTTGGTGAATGAGTGCCAAGTTAAGGTAGAGGCTGGCAATAGTTTAATTAATGTTAAAAGTAGAGCGGAGAAATTTGTTGCAGGAGATGAGCATCGTTGATTGTTGGACCTGATATGCTATGTTGTTGAGGAGTTGCCTAAATTGATGCAGTTGGACAATGAGGATGAGAAGATCTTTTTAAGTGTTTGAGGTATGTGAAGCTCGCCTGTATTGTTCTTCTTTATTACTTTGATATGTTCTCACTGCAGAGTGCATACACAGATTACCCTTGTTTTTCATTAGAGGTTCCAATCTTCGAACCCCTGATATAACAGATAGCAAGTGTCTACTTGCTCTTGTTCCTAACTGATGTCTTTACTCCACTCTGCAGTAGAATCTGTGCTGAGTCCTGATAATTTTTACATATTTCTTTTAATCTCTTCCTAAGAAGAGCAATTTGACTTGCCAAAAGAAGAAAGAAGATTGCACACATTTCTTCGTGTTTACATCAAAGTTCATTCTTCATTAAACCTTTACCCCCCCTGAAATTATTGTTTCAAAGATTTGGTTGGATTCTACAGGAACTAGGTGGTCTACCTGCTACTGTCTTGCCTCTTCTGCAGCTGCAGTCTCCCGCAAGAGCTTCTATGTCGTCCCTAAGTAAGTCTTGGTTCATGGATGTGGGAAATTGTAGTATGGATATATCCCCTTGTTGGTTGTACTGGTCTATCTTTTCAAATAAATAGTTGCCTGAATAGATTGACGTCAGTGAACATTCTTCATAGAATCGTGTTTCTGTTTCCAATACCAATCTTATCAAACGTATTCAAATCAATCTGTCATCCTTTAAAGACCATTTTTCATTAAAACTTGATACTGTATAGTACAAGACTACAAGTTAGTTGTGAAGTTTCACTTTTCTCTAGCATCATAGTCTTTTGAATAGGGTAAAATTATCCTTCTTTTTAGAACTAAACACAAGTGTCATATAGCAAATCTGTATCCTAATGTTATCTTTATTGCTATAGCTACAAGCGCAGTCCCTGGTATATCTTAGCGAAGGGGGAAAAGTCATGGACTAATCCTAACAGAACATCACCAATGCAGAAAAAAGTTGCTTCCCGATCTGAAAATCATACATTTATATTCATTATCAATGAATTTTAAAGAACTTTAAAGTTGACTGTATCTATACATGAGGAAGTTCTATAACTTCGTAAAATAAAAGATGAGACAGTTATATATATACACGACAATGATCCTAAAAAGACCGATATTAATTTTCATGCATAACAAAATGTCTATATAGTCCTCATAACCCAACCACCGAGGCACTGAATGTGCCAAACTAGTATGAACACTTGCTCTTTCTGCGTCATGATTTGTATAAGGTACTTCAATACTGACACTCACACTAACATGCATCTACAACTTCTTACTGTTACAACTTCTTGAAACAATTATACAGTATTAAATGTACTTGGTATAGCATCAAGTGTTACAACAGGTTTATTAATAATTCAAAACAGAGGTGAGTCAAGCTTGTTCTCCAGCAATAACTTATGTTTAATCCCTGTCAAGTGTCAACTATACACAACAATTTGCACCGATGATTTAAACCATCTGCTTCTATTTTTTACATTCCATTTTGTCCGTGATCTAATTAACACGTATGGAGCTGCTCAAGCATGCGGTGCTTTACTTTCTTTTATTCGGACATATACACTTGGATCGAGTCTGGCTGAGCGTCTGCATCAAAATGTTAAATATTAGTTGAATCAGAAAACCTGTAGGTGATTCATGTGAGCTTGTACAAGATATAATTTTTTGCAATACCTGCACTTCTTTTTGGAGGTCTTTAATGTAGACAACAGCCAAGTCTAACATATCAGCTGTATTTGCTTGCTGCAGGTTGACAAGAATAATGTGATTATTCCACTTTACCATATATATCTTTAAAGAACAATTTAAAGTTCATTATCTGTAATTTACCTTGTCCATATTTGGAAAAAGATCTTGCAGCTTTTTCATTCGTGCACTAATCCGTGTTCGTCTCACCTATAAACCATCAAGCCCAGATGTATATTATGTGTCAAGTTGTAGATGTGAGTGTTATAGGCTTATAGCTATTGTCACTTGTCAGTGAAAAAAGAATTGCAATCTCTTAATAAATAAAAAGTTTACATATCAACCACCCGATATCCAACTTCCGATTGTGATATACCGGGCATATTTGATTTGGTTTACTTTAGAACTTGTAATCGTCTGGGAATGGTTATTTAGACTTACCCTCTCTGCAATGCTTCGCGGATGAGTAGCAAAGCCTCTTTTTGCCCTGATTTTACATGGAATGGGGTCTTGCTGGAACTGCAGAAAGTTCTCCATTGTTGCCATTTCAGCAGAAGTGCTTGGCAAGCTCAGTTGGTGAACTAAACCAGAGGTGTAATGGTTGAAATCATCATTCTAGTAAACCAGGAAAAAGAAAGTAATTCAATTGACTGACAAGAAAAGTTAGTAAATAAAAAACCTTTCACATAAACAATTCTAAGTCAATACCTGCTTGTCCAGTCTAGTCATATTGGATAACATCTTCACTTCACCATCTCTGTTTCTTTTTAAGTTGTTGCTGGTAGGATCATTGTGAAAATTCTGGACATAAGCCCTATTAGAATTCCCTCCATTATGTCCATTGTCTAAGTACAAATCACTATTTCCAACGTTCTCATTTGCATTAGCAGCACTCTGAGGCATGAACCTTGAGTGAGAAGACGGCCCAGATGAGAAGTTCAGATAATTATCCAACCTATTCAGTGCGGAGCTTAATCCTGTATTAGTCTTATTAGAAGATCTGAAACTTCCCACATTGTTCATCCCCACGAATCCTATTAATAAGCATCAAGTTCTTAGCAGCCCATACAAAATCATTGTAAGAAAAATACAAAAAAATATCTAAGTTTTATTTAACTACTTGCTATCTTCTGATGCATACAAGAATCACCAAATACATGATAATTATAATCAGTGACAACCATTTGCAGGAAAGATCCAGCAGGGCAGCACAAAGTCGCTTTATAAAAGATCATTCACCTCAGATCCAGACTAAAAGGTAGATAGAAGTTCATAAATTTAAACAGAAGTAAACAAAAGGTCGCAGATTGGATCTGTTTACTTCCACATGTACTAAAACTATCACACACACATGTAGTTCCTTGTTTATGCAACCAATCGAAGTTAATCTAAATCTTATCACAGATATTAAATTTGAAGCAGCAGATAAATAACAAGAGGCAGTGATGTACCAGTACCAATATCATCATCGGCTAAACTTGACTGAAATCCAGCTGGAGAACTGCTCTGTCGTACTAAACGATTTTCATTACTAGTCTCCTTCTTCACTTGATTCAGATTCTCCACTCCTGCATTCGAACTAAAACCCCTAAACAAATCCTCCACGCCACTACTAACCGAGTTCTTAACAGAATCCGTCTTAACTCCCTTCGTATACTTAAAATTACCCGAATCAAAAAAGTTCATCTCTGTCTCAAGATTAGAACTATGATACTCATCAGCAACAACATTATCATTCACAAGACTCTCCAAGAAAGAGCTAGGAACAGACTGATACCTGGTCAGATTCGAGCTCTGTTGTTGCGAAGAATTTTGATTATTCATGTAGTTGAACGTCTCAGAATGTGCAGTTTCTTTATTTTTAGCAAAATGATCAGCTGCAGGTACTGGAAACATGTAATTTGATGCAGCAAGTAAACTATCCATTTCTCTAGATATGATTCTTGATCCCTCAACTTTGTACATAATAAAGAATATCTAAACAAGTAAAATTTTGCTGAGCAAGTGTACAACTTAAATCTTGATCAAATGGATGGCAAGAATCATGTATTTATATTGTAACTTGGGCTTAAGGTTGCTAGATTTTTACATCATGTAACGTGTACACGTCAGCCAGTGATCTTAAATTTGCGGACCATGGATCTGGACATAATTTGTGGATCTTTCATTTTATTGTTTTTGTCTTTTTTCTCATTAATTTGTTGTGATTGTGAACTTTGAAGTGGAGTTTTTGATTAAAAATTGGATGACTAATCACTAATGCAACTACTTTCGCAAACCTACCATTAGAGCTAGCCCGCTATATGCAAAATAGCTATAGTAAGTTTTATAGTGCCCAATATTTTATTCTAGTTCATACATATTTTATAAGTAAATATAATTTAAAATATTATAAAATATATTATTTTTCGAATGATATTCATTATTTTATTAAAAATTTGCAGATTGCATATATTTTACAAGTAAAACATTACAAAATATATTATTTTACAAAACATGCTTATTTTACTGAACATAAATGTTCATTGCATAACATACATTGCAGAATATACATGTTTAGTTACTATGTTTAGTTACAGAATATACATATTCTACTTGCAAATATGAGATTTACATGATTTTATTGAAATAATGATATTTATGAAACATATTTACAAGATAACATATTTTAAAAGATATTTTATTTAAAGAAAATAATTGGACTTCGAAAACTCAAATAAAAAGATAAACTATATAGAACTTCACTCATTATTATAATATAACATTTCAAATTAACATTTGGTATTAAAATAAAAATTGCATTCCAATACTAATTTCATAACCAATTTCAAATTTACATAAATTTTTTAACTACAGGACAATAATTATTTAGCTTTTCCTCTTCGATTATAGTAACGGATAAGGTGAAAGGATGAATGTTTCAAATATAGAAAAAGGAATATTTGCATCTAAGTAACGCTCAGAACCAAGAATAGCATTGCACTTGACTTGCTCTCGTTACTTATACTGTAACAAAATTTTTGAAAAATAATGTATTATTTATATTAGAAGAGTTTTATATTATATTGATAGGGAAGAAAATAAACCCTTGATATGCAATTAATGTTGTATTAATTATGCCCGTGTTGGGTCAATATTAAAGCCCATTAGAAAGGGTCCAAAATCCTGAATATTAATTATTTCCGTAATTAATAAAGATGGGAAAATCAGCTATTAATAAAAGTCCTAAAAAGGATATAAGTCCCTGTGGATTAGCCTCCAAGGGGCCTCATAGGATAAGGAATCGGTTTCCTACATCCTAGGACTCCAAAGTCCATTTTTAGTATGAGGCTTGTCCATCAAGTCTCCTAACCCTAACCTAACTCAAAGGCATCTCATGCCTATATAAGGGGTCTCACCCCACAAATCAGAACTACGTTTTTGACTTGATCCTTGGCACACAACAAGGTATGTAGGCATCTTGTTAAGGCATATTGAGTCACGAAACACAAGAGCAGTCAAATCGAGCCTCGAAGCTCACGAACCCTTGCAATAAATACGACCTAATTTTCAATCCATAACATTTGGCGTCGTCTGTGGGAAGGCATAATAACAACCATGGTGAGAACACGGAGCGGGAACAACACCCCCGAAGGAACACCATCTGGGACGACCCAAACGATTTCGTCAACGATGGAGATATCCCACACTCATCCTACGCCTCCACCCAAGGAGGACCCCTGATAGGGGCAGTTGAGTCTCAGCCACATGGGACGAATCCCCCGGCTACTCAAGGGATGAATTCCCGATTTCAGAAGGTGCATGCACCTGTGAATCCTCGACCCGTTGGGTATGAATATTCAACAATTGTGATCATTAACCTCCCTTATGGGATGCCCCTATACCCTGAGTTTGGAGGAAGTGGACATGCTAATCGGAGTGAAACAAAAGGGCATACACCCCCTATATACGCGGCTTGGCTCCTATTCCGGAGGACCAATAGTTCTGTGGACCCTACACTGAAAGAGACTCCGAATCTTCGGATGACGATGTAGCTCCGAGAAGGAGGCGTGCTGGTAAAGAACCAATGTCTGATGCTAACCCGCGCCCCAGAAGCACCCGAAGGGCGAATCCCCAAGAAGTACAAGAGATGATCAGGGCCCACGAAGCTGAGATCCAAAGGCTGAAGCGCGATCTAGAGGCGCACCTGACCCCGAGACCCCCACTACCTCCGAGGAGGAGAAATCCTACTCAAATCATAGACTTGGATGGTCCAATACAAAGAAGGCATGTTGTCCCAAAGGGCTGATCCAAGTGACCTTCTGCCCCTAGGAGATCCCGATGATCCAACTCCACCATTCACTGAAGAAATAATGAATGATCACATCTCAAGGAAGTGTAAGATGCCCAACATCAAAGCTTATGATGGCACTGGAGATCCCGCCAATCATGTCAGAACATTCTCTAATGCACTATTGTTGCAGCCCGTGAACGATGCTATTAAGTGTCGGGCATTTCCGCAAACCCTGATTAGGAATGGCTCAAAGATGGTACAGTCGTTTTCCATCGATATCTATTGAGTCCTTTAGAGATATAAGTTAAGCTTTTATCAAGCAATTCATCAGTGAAAGAGTACATGAGAAAAGTTTGGCATCTCTCATGAGCATTGTGTAAGGACCAAAGGAGTCCTTGAAATATTATCTGAACCGTTTCACAAAGGAGGCATTGAAGGTCCCAGACCTCAATGACAAGGTAGCTATGATAACACTACAGCAGGGAACAAGGGATGAATTCTTCAAAATGTCCCTAGCTAAGAGACCCTCTAAGAGCATCTTACAGCTTCAAGATAGGGCTAGGAAGTATACCAAAATGGAGGAAAGTACGAGGAAGACGGTGGTGAACAACGAGCCTGCTGGTAGCAAGAAGCGGAAGACTGATCTGGAATATAATGCTAAGGACAAGTATCCTAGAACCGAGAAAGACATTGATTCAACCCCAAGAAAGGGAGGACCTGGGCAAAAGTTCACCGAATATGCTAAGCTGAGTGCCCCTAGAAGCCATATCTTAATGGAAATCGAGAGAGATAGGGATGTTCGTTGGCCCAAACCCTTAAAGGCTGATCCTGCTAAGCTAGATAAGAGCAAATATTGTAGATTTTACAGGGATGCTAGCCATGACATCGATGAGTGTAGATAACTGAAGGATGAAATTGAATTCCTTATTCGAAAAGGAAGGCTGATCAAGTATACACAAGATGGAGGAGATAAGAGTAACAATGGAAGAAGGAACTTGGATGATCGTAGAAAGGATCAGGATGATCAGGGGAAAAACCCCCAACCCCGAGGGTCGGTGATAAATAAAATCTTTGGGGGAACTCAGCCTCGAGGACCGGTAATAAACACAATCTTTGGAGGACCAACTGCAGCTGGATTGTCTAAGAACTCAAGAAAAGCTTATACCAGAGAAGTCATGCACATAGTGGGAGAAGCTCTGAAAAGAGCCAGGACTGGAGTAGCAATGGTGTTTGATGCTTTCGACTTGGAAGGGGTCAAGTTTCCTTATGTGATCCCCTAGTCATAACACCCATAATTGGGAACAGTCCGGTGAAAAGAGTCCTTGTAGACAATGGAGCGTTGATAGACATCTTACTCTATGATACCTTCATAAGAATGGGTTACAATGATTCTCAATTGACCAACTGATATGTCGATATATGGTTTTGCTGGAGTTGAGTGCCCCGAAGAAGGGATAATTAATCTACCTTTTACTATAGGTCAAGAACCAAAGCAAGCAACACAGGTGTTAAACTTCATGGTAGTAAAGGTTGGATCAACTTATAATGCAATTATGGGAAGAACGGGAATACATGCTTTCATGGCAGTCCCCTCTTCTTACCATTCAGTGATGAAGTTTCCCACCCGAAACGGGATTGAAGAAGAGAGAGGAGATCAGAAGATGGAAAGGAGTTATTATGTAGCCTCCCTTAGGGCTGATGAGTTGGGGGGCAGGTTTTGCCTATCGAAGGTCTGGATATCCACGATAATGATAAGAAAAGAGGGAAGCCAGCAGAAGACTTGATTCCAATCCCTTTGGTTCCCGAAAATCCTGAGAAAGTGACTTTCAATGGAGCATCACTAAAGGAGCCCCTTAGAGGAAATTGGTGAAGTTTTTACAAGAAAATAGTGATGTATTCACATGGTCAGTGGCTGATATGCCCGGCATAGACCCGAAGTTGATCACTCATAAATTGAATGCAGATCCGAATCGAAAGACCATGAAACAAAAGAAAAGGAGTTTTACCCCTGAGAGGCAGGAGGCAATCAAGCAAGAAGTAGAGAAGCTCTTAGAGACTAGGTTCATTGAGAAGATACAATTTTTGGAATGGTTAGCAAACCCTGTAATGGTAAAGAAGGCTAATGGAAAATATAGGATATGCGTGGATTTCACCGATCTGAATGATGCATGCCCAAATGATTGTTTCCCGCTGCCATGGATAGATACACTAATCGATGCGACCGATGGTCCTGAGATGCTGAGCTTTATGTATGGATTTAGTGGATACAATCAGATCAAAATACATAAGGATGACATCCCAAAGGTATCATTTATCACTGACTTTGGTGTTTTTTTTTTATCTTGTTATGGCGCTTAGGCTTAAGAATGTAGGAGCTACCTATCAAAGGTTGGTAAACAAGATTTTTAAAGATCTTATTGGAAAAATAATGGAAGTGTATATAGATGACATGTTAGTCAAGAGTCTTGTGAAGACTTACCACGTAGCCCATTTGAGGGAAGCCTTTGAGATCCCGAGAAATCACAAAATGATGTTAAATTCTGTAAAGTGTGCTTTCGGAGTAGGATCTGGAAATTTCTTGGGATTAATGGTCTCCAATAGGGGAATCGAGGCCAATCCCGATAAAATAAAAGTTATCCTGGATATGGAACCACCACGTTCCATAAAGGACGTTCAAAAACTCATCGGGAGAGTTGCGGCTCTAGGACGATTCATCTCGAAATTCGGAGACAAGTGCTTGCCATTCTTCAAATCCTTGAAGAAAGTAAAAGATTTCATATGGACTGAGGAAAGTCAAGAGGCATTTGAAGGATTGAAGAAATATATGATTCAAGCCCCGTTATTGGCCAAACCAGCCCTAAATGAAACTTTGTACTTATATTTGGTCGTTTCATAAAATGCCTTGAGCGCCGTATTGGTTAAGGAGGAACTTAAAGTCCAGAAACCCATATAATATGTCAGTAAGATTCTGCACGGAGCTGAGTTGAATTATTCGACTATTGAAAAGTTTGCTTTAGTCCTAGTAATGGCTTCAAGGAAGTTGCGTCCTTACTTCCAAGCTCATAAAATTGAAGTTCTAACAAGTCAATCTTTGAGAAACATCATCCACAGTCCTAAATCCAGTGGAAGGCTGATTAAATGGGCCATTGAGCTGGGAGAATTCGACATAAAATATAAGCCACGAACGGCGATAAAAGCCCAGGCCTTGGCTGACTTCGTGGTTGAATATACCATCCTCAACCAAGAAGTCGGGGGGTAGGAAGATACTGAACCTCAGGGTATGGAGGGAAAAAAGGATAATGAAGGAGGACATAACAAGGACAAGAAATTCTGGGTTCTCTATTTTGATGGAGCATCAAAAACAAATTTGAGTGGGGCAGGGCTAGATTTACAAAGCCCCGATGGATTCTTGATTGAAAAGGCTATGAAGTTAGATTTTCCAACTACAAATAATGAAGCTGAGTATGAAGCTCTGATAGCTGGCCTTGGCCTAACAAGAACATTAAGGGTCAAGAACCTGAAAGTTTGTGGAGATTCTAAGCTAGTGGTATCCCAGGTCAAGGGGAAATTTGAGGCAAGAGATGAAACCATGGCAAAGTATGTACGCCTAGTGAGGGCCGTAATGACTCAGTTCGATGAATGCCATATTGAATATGTTCCAAGAAAAGAAAATGCTAAGGTCGATGCGTTATCCAATTTTGCCTCGTCAAAAATAGAAGAAAGCTTTGGGAGCATGTACTTTCGCATTTTAAAAATAAGAAGCATTGATATTAAGCTTGTTGCCCCTATAGGGTTGGGGACATCATGGATATATCCTATTAAGGCTCATCCACAAATCGGGTGGCTTCCTAGTGATGCTGTGGAAGCAAGAAAGTTGTCTGTACGAGACTTAAAATATTCTTTGGTTGATGGAATTCTTTATAAAAGGTCCTTTGTGGTTCCTTATTTAAGATGTCTCAGGCCAGATGAGGCTCGACTTGCTTTAGAGTAAGTGCATGAGGGTATATGTGTCCAACACTTGGGGGGCAGGGCCCTAGCCCACAAGATTACTCACTTAGGCTTTTATTGGCCAGAAATGATGGTCGATGCCAAATAATATGTCAAGAAATGTGATCGTTGTCAGAAACATGCCCCCTGTAGTAAGGCAACCTCCTGAAATGCTGACTTCTATAGACTCCCCAATCCCATTTGCTTTGTGGAGAATGCATATTCTCGGGTCTTTCCCAATGGCTATTGCTCAAAGAAAATTCTTGATTGTGGCGATTGACTATTTTACCAAATGGATTGAAGCCAAACCCTTGGCTAGGATTACGACTAAACAAGTCTCTTAGTTCCCGTGGGAGAATATTATGTGTAGATACGAAATTCCCCGAATCTTGGTGACCGACAATGGAACACAGTTCAATAATGAAGAATAACAATATATAAAGAAAAAGATGAAGGAAAATATGAATGAAATTACCCCTATCAGAGGCCTGAGAAAGGCCAACTTTCTTGAGAGAAAACTCCTCTAGGAGAGTCCAGGTGTCTGTTTGTCCATTATATGCAATAACTGCTTGATAAGCGGCCTACTCCTCAGCAGTAAGCCTAATGTTAGCCGAGCTACCATCAACTACCATGCAAAAGGGCCTACGAAATAAGCTAGCCCAATCACCTCTGGCCCAGGTTAGCCTAAAAAACTCATCTCTCCACTTTGGGTTGTTTTCAACAATGGAGTTGCTATCAAAAATATGGGGACACTTAGGCCTTTGACGGATAAAAACCCAGCCCGGTTGAGTTAAAGGACTATTATAAAATTGAAAAAATTTCTTAAAAAGGGGGACTGAAAGGGGAAAATTATTCCTAAGGCACAGAACCATAAAACAGATGATATTCCTCCATGCATTTGGAGGGAGTTGACAGGGATTTATTTGAACATCTTCGAGGAGACGAGGGATAAATTCATGAAAGGGGGACCTAAGGCCGGTAGCTATGGCACCCCAGTAAATAAAAAGAGTACCTCTTCCCAATTGCAAGTTCTATCTCAAGGGTGGCTGGAGTAATCCTAAGGTAAGGAGGAAGTTTATACAGGGAGTTGTAACTCTCTATTCTATCATCTACTCCGTGGAATGTTATCGTGATCATAAGAATCTAACTCAGCAAGGGAAGGATATTCATCCCCCTAGTGTTAATAATGTCAATTAAAGATGTGTATGGAGAACGAATCTGAATGAGGGTACCTCGTTGGGAAGTATTCATCTTCGCAAGTATGGAAAGGTCTCAATCCCCATTGATATTCTTGGGAAGAAGGCTTGAAACTCAGAAAACGGACGAAGGTGGTGGAGCGGCGATGGAAAAGAACACCGAAAATTGCCTTCCTAATAGAGAAGTTAGAGAGAAATTTGAGAGAAAGTTTGTAAGTTAGAAGTGAGAATGAAATGAGAAGCTCTACTTCACCCCACACTTATATAGCAGAATTCTGGGAAATGAATCGATAAAAGCCCATTGAAGCACGACCCAATTAAGGAACGCCCATAAAAAGACGCTTATAGGATAATCTAGAAGGTTAGAAGGAATATGATAGGTCCATAATCGACCAGAGTTCTAATCGATGGAAAAAGTAATCCTGGTCGAATTCTTATTCGACATGGATGGTAAAAAATCCCATAGTTCGATCACAGTCGTGATCGATTAGGGGAGTAATCCTGGTCGAATTTTCAATTGACATGGATGGTAAAATAATCTCGTAGTTTGATCAGAGTCTTGATTGATAAGAGGAGAATCCTGGTCAAATTCTCGTTCGACATGGATGGTAAAAAATCCCATAGTTCGATCAGAGTCCTGATCGATTAGGGGATTAATCCTGGTCGATTTTTCATTCAACATGGATGGTTAAAAATCCCGTAGTTCGATCAGAGTCCTGATCGATAAGAGGAGAATCCTGGTTGAATTTTCATTTGACATGGATGGTAAAAAATCTTGTAGTTCAATCAGAGTCCTGATCGATTAAAGGAGAATCCTGGTCAAAATTTTTGTCGACCAAGAGGGCAAAATTGGCCAAAATTCGACCAGATTCTTGGTCGAAGTCGATCAGGATTCCTGGTCGAATAAGGCAGAATCCAGGTCAAAATTTTCATCGACCAAGAGGGAAAAATGGTTAAAATTTGACCAGAATCCTGGTCAAAGTCGATCAGGATTCCTGGTCGAATAAGGCAGAATTCACATTGAAATTTTCATCGACCTGGAGGGTAAAATAGGCCAAAATTTGACCAGAATCCTGGTCGAAATCGATCAGGATTCTTAGTCGATTAAGGCAGAATCATGGTCGAAATTATCATCGACCAGGAGGATAAAATGGGCCAAAATTCGACCAGAATCCTGGTCGAAATCGATCAGGATTCCTGGTCGATTATGGAAAAATTCTGGTTGAATTCCAGAAAAATAAGGAAAAATAAGGAAAAATAAGGAAAAATAAGGAAAAAATCCAGAAATTAAGGAAAAATACAGGAAAACTCCTAAAATATAGGAGTAAGGTAAGGAAAATAATGGGAAAGTTCTAAAAAATATCCTGAAGCCACAAACAAGGTAAATCATTGTAAATGTGTAGGTTGCTCCACACTTTACGCAAAAAATGAAACCTTGTAAGGGATTAAACGAACTTAACTTCCACGAAATA
This sequence comes from Apium graveolens, assembly GCF_009905375.1. Classification (NCBI taxonomy): domain Eukaryota; kingdom Viridiplantae; phylum Streptophyta; class Magnoliopsida; order Apiales; family Apiaceae; genus Apium; species Apium graveolens. Next base: position 97,135,795 of record NC_133656.1, read on the forward strand.
TTTTATAATTTCCCGGAAGTTGGGGGCATATGATAGGGAAGCAAATAAACCAAAAGATCGTTTAAATATTAAATCTTAAATTACTTGTATTGTTCATTACATATTCAGTGTAATATTATATCATATATTATAATATAGTACTTTGTATTAAATATAATATTATATAATATGATAAATCAAATATACATTTGTATTGCATTACTGGAACATTGCAAAAGCGTCTAAAATTAAAAAGCATATAAGGTTTAGGTGATAAATAATTTGCCTATATTATAATTTGTAAATAGTAAAAAAAAAAACTTATGACCCGAGCTATGTATGGTTTTTTTTTCAAATTTGTTATCTTGTTAATTTTTTATTTATATATTTATTTCTATTAAATAATTTCATGACTACAAAATAAACCAACTCAAATATCATAAACTGGACCAAATAGTTGGGTTTCCAAAATGTCTTAGAAATATGTTTTCGAATAAAAATATTTTAAGAAGAAAAAATTAAAGTCATGTTGCAAAAATGGGAACACTAAAATCTGAACATCATATATATGATCATATATTAGTATGTGTATGTACCCACCGATCAACCATATGAACATGTATTCACCCATCAACCATCAAATTTTTTAATATTTCAATGTTTTTAATGTTATATAGATGAGATGTAAAA